>NW_027274818.1:0-80193 GCF_030028105.1 Mobula birostris
AGGGAAACCCGAGTATCCGAGTTACAGGGAAACCCGAATATGCGAGTTACACGGAAAAACAAGAATCTGAGTTACAAGGAAACCCAAGTATCTCAGTTAAAGTGAAACCAGAGTATCTCAGTTACAGGAAACCCAAGTATCTGAGTTACAGGGAAACCGGAGTATCCCAGTTACAGGGAAACCCGGTTATTTGAGTTGCAGGGAAACCAGAGTATCCGAGTTACAGGGAAACCCGAGTATCTCAGTTACAGGGAAACCGGTGTATCTCAGTTACAGGGAAACTGGAGCATCCGAATTACTGGGAAACCGGAGTATCTCAGTTACAGGGAAACCAGAGTATCCGAGTTGCAGGGAAACCCGAGTATCTCAGTTTCAGGGAAACCAGAGTATCTCAGTTACAGGGAAACCCGAGTATCTCAGTTACAGGAAAACCGGAGTATCTCAGTTACAGGGAAACCCGAGTATCTCAGTTACAGTGAAACCCGAGTATCCGAGTTACCGTGACACCCGAGTATCCGAGTTATAGGGAAACCCGTGTATGCTAGTTGCAGGGAAACCCGAGTATCCGAGTTACAAGGAAACCGGTGTACCTCAGTTACAGGGTAACCAGTGTATCTCAGTTACAGGGAAACCCGAGTATCTAAGTTACATGGACACAAGTGTATCTCAGTTACAGGGAAACCGGAGTATCCAAGTTACAGGGAAACTGGGGTATCTCAGTTACAGGGAAACCCGAGTATCCGAGTTACAGGGAAACCGGTGTATCTCAGTTACAGGGAAACCGGACATTCTCAGTTACAGGGAAACACGAGAATTCTAGTTACAGGGAAACCCGAGTATCTCAGTTGCAGGGAAACCGGTGTATCTCAGTTACAGGGAAACTGGAGCATCCGAATTACTGGGTAACCCGAGTGTCTCAGTTACAAGGAAACCAGAGTATCCGAGTTACAGGGAAACCCGAGTATCCGAGTGACAGGGAAACCGGAGTATCCGAGTTAAAGGAAACTGGAGTATCTCAGTTACAGGGAAACCGGTGTATCGGAATTACAGGGAAACCAGAGTATCCGAGTTACAGGGAAACCGGTGTATCTCAGTTACAGGGAAACTGCAGTACCCGAGTTACAGGGAAGCCGTAATATCTCAGTTACAGCGAAACCCGACTATCCGAGTCACAGAGAAACCGGTGTATCTGAGTTACAGGGAAACCCGAGTATCCGAGTTACAGGGAAACCCGAGTATCTCAGTTTCAGGGAAACCAGAGTATCTCAGTTACAGGGAAACCCGAGTATCTCAGTTACAGGGAAACCCAAGTATCCGAGTTACCGTGACACCCGAGTATCCGAATTATAGGGAAACCCGTGTATGCTAGTTACAGGGAAACCCGAGTATCCGAGTTACAGGGAAACCGGTGTACCTCAGTTACAGGGAAACCCAAGTATCTCAGTTACAGGGAAACCCGAGTATCTCAGTTACAGGAAAACCGGTGTATATCAGTTACAGGGAAGCCGCAGTATCCGACTTACACGAAATACCGAGTACCTCAGTTGCAGGGAAACTGGAGTATCAGAGTTACAGGGAAACTGGTGTATCTCAGTTACACGGAAACCGGAGTACCCAAGTTACAGGGAAACCCGAATATCCGAGTTACAGGGAAACCCGAGTATCTCAGTTACAGGGAAACCAGAGTATCTCAGTTACAGGGAAACCGGAGTACCCGAGTTACAGGGAAATCCGAGTATCTCAGTTACATGGAGACCCGAGTATCCGAGTTACAGGGAAACTGGAGTATCCGAGTTACAGGGAAGCACAAGTATCCGAGTTACAGGGAAACCCAGGTATCTGAGTTACAGGGAAACCCGAGTATCTCAGTTACAGGGAAACCTGTGTATATCACTTACAGAGAAACCGGAATATCGGGGTTACAGGGAAACCCGAATATCTGAGTTACAGTGAAACTGGAGTATCCGAGTCACAGGGAAACCCAAGTATCTCAGTTACAGGGAAACCGGAGTATCCGAGTTACAGGGAAACTGGTGTATCTCAGTTACAGGGAAACCGGAGTAACCGAGTCACAGGGAAACCCGCGTATCTCAGTAAAAGGGAAACCGATGTATCTCAGTTACAAGGAAACCGGAGTATCCGACTTACAGGGAAACCCAAGTATCTCAGTTACAGGGAAACCGGAGTATCTCAGTTACAGGGAAACCCGAGTATCCGAGTTACAGGGAAACCCGTGTATGCGAGTTACAGGGAAAAACAAGAATCTGAGTTACAGGGAAACCCAAGTATCTCAGTTAAAGTGAAACCAGAGTATCTCAGTTACAGGAAACCCAAGTATCCGAGTTACAGGGAAACCAGTGTATCTCAGTTACAGGGAAACCGGACATTCTCAGTTACAGGGAAACACGAGAATTCTAGTTACAGGGAAACCCGAGTATCTCAGTTACAGGGAAACCGGTGTATCTCAGTTACAGGGAAACTGGAGCATCCGAATTACTGGGAAACCGGAGTATCTCAGTTACAGGGAAACCAGAGTATCCGAGTTACAGGGAAAACCGAGTATCCGAGTGACAGGGAAACCGGAGTATCCGAGTTAAAGGAAACTGGAGTATCTCAGTTACAGGGAAACCGGTGTATCCGAATTACAGGGAAACCAGAGTATCCGAGTTACAGGGAAACCTGTGTATCTCAGTTACAGGGAAACTGCAGTACCCGAGTTACAGGGAAGCCGTAATATCTCAGTTACAGCGAAACCCGACTATCCGAGTTACAGAGAAACCGGTGTATCTGAGTTACAGGGAAACCCGAGTATCTCAGTTTCAGGGAAACCAGAGTATCTCAGTTAAAGGGAAACCCGAGTATCCGAGTTAAAGGGAAACCCGAGTATCCGAGTTACAGGGAAACCGGTGTACCTCAGTTACAGGGTAACCAGTGTATCTCAGTTACAGGGAAACCCGAGTATCTAAGTTACATGGACACAAGTGTATCTCAGTTACAGGGAAACCGGAGTATCTCAGTTACAGGGAAACTGGAGTATCCCAGTTACAGGGAAACCCTGGTATCTGAGTTGCAGGGAAACCAGAGTATCCGAGTTACAGGGAAACCGGTGTATCTCAGTTAAAGGGAAACTGGAGTATCCCAGTTACAGGGAAACCCGCGTATCTCAGATACAGGGAAACCGGTGTATTTCGGTTAATGAGAAACCAGAGTACCCGAGTTACAAGGAAACCGGAGCATCTCAGTTACAGGGAAACCCGAGTATCCGAGTTACAGGGAAACTGGAGCATCCGAATTACTGGGAAACCGGAGTATCTAAGTTACAGGGAAACCAGAGTATCCGAGTTACAGGGAAACCCGAGTATCCGAGTTACGGGGGAACTGGAGTACCTCAGTTACAGGGAAACCGGAGTATCCGAGTTAAAGGAAACTGGAGTATCTCAGTTACAGGGAAACCCGGGTATCTGAGTTGCAGGAAAACCAGAATATCCGAGTTACAGGGAAACCGGTGTATCTCAGTTACAGGGAAACTGGAGTATCCCAGTTACAGGGAAACCCGCGTATCTCAGATACAGGGAAACCGGTGTATCTCAGTTACAGGGAAACTAGAGTATCTCAGTTATAGGAAAACCCGAGTATCCGAGTAACAGGGAAACCCAAGTATCTCAGTTACAGGGAAACCCGAGTATCCGAGTTACAGTGAAACACGAGTATCTCAGTTACAGGGAAACTGGAGTATCTGAGTTACAGGGAAACCGGAGTATCCGAGTTACAGGGAACCCGAGTATCCGAGATACAGGGAAACACGAGTATGCGAGTTACAGGGAAACCCAATTATCTGATTTACAGCGAAACCGGAGTACCCGAGTTACAGGGAAACCGGAATATCTCAGTTACAGGCAAACTGGAGTATCCGAGTTACAGGGAAACCCGAGTATCGCAGTTACAGGGACACCAGAGTATCTCAGGTACAGGGAAATCCGAGTATCCCTGTTACAGGAAAACCGGTGTATCTCAGTTACAGGGAAACTGAGTATCCAAGTTACAGGGAAACTCCTGTATCGAGTTACAGGGAAACCCACGTATCTCAATTAAAGGGAAACCTGTGTGCACTCCGTTACAGGGAAACCGGAGTACCCGAGTTACAGGGAAACCGGAATATCCGAGTTACAATGAAACCCGAATATCTGAGTTACAGGTTAACCAGTGTATCTCAGTTACAGGGAAACCTGAGTATCTAAGTTACAGGGAAACCGGAGTATCCCAGTTACAGGGAAACCCGGTTATTTGAGTTGCAGGGAAACCAGAGTATCCGAGTTACAGGGAAACCGGTGTATCTCAGTTACAGGGAAAGCGGAGTACCCGAGTTACAGGGAAATCCGAGTATCTCAGTTACATGGAAACCCGAGGATCCGAGTTACAGGGAAACTCGAGTTTCCGCGTTACAGGGAAGCACAAGTATCCGAGTTACAGGGAAACCCAGGTATCTGAGTTACAGGGAAACCCGAGTATCTCAGTTACAGGGAAACCTGTGTATATCACTTACAGAGAAACCGGAATATCGGGGTTACAGGGAAACCCGAATATCTGAGTTACAGTGAAACTGGAGTATCCGAGTCACAGGGAAACCCAGGTATCTCAGTTACAGGGAAACCGGAGTATCCGAGTTACAGGGAAACTGGTGTATCTCAGTTACAGGGAAACCGGAGTAACCGAGTCACAGGGAAAACCGCGTATCTCAGTAAAAGGGAAACCGATGTATCTCAGTTACAAGGAAACAGGAGTATCCGACTTACAGGGAAACCCAAGTATCTCAGTTACAGGGAAACCGGAGTATCTCAGTTACAGGGAAACCCGAGTATCCGAGTTACAGGGAAACCCGTGTATGCGAGTTACAGGGAAAAACAAGAATCTGAGTTACAGGGAAACCCAAGTATCTCAGTTAAAGTGAAACCAGAGTATCTCAGTTACAGGAAACCCCAGTATCCGAGTTACAGGGAAACCAGTGTATCTCAGTTACAGGGAAACCGGACATTCTCAGTTACAGGGAAACACGAGAAGTCTAGTTACAGGGAAACCCGAGTATCTCAGTTACAGGGAAACCGGTGTATCTCAGTTACAGGGAAACTGGAGCATCCGAATTACTGGGAAACCGGAGTATCTCAGTTACAGGGAAACCAGAGTATCCGAGTTACAGGGAAAACCGAGTATCCGAGTTACGGGGGAACCGGAGTGTCTCAGTTACAGGGAAACCCGAGTATCCGAGTGACAGGGAAACCGGAGTATCCGAGTTAAAGGAAACTGGAGTATCTCAGTTACAGGGAAACCGGTGTATCCGAATTACAGGGAAACCAGAGTATCCGAGTTACAGGGAAACCTGTGTATCTCAGTTACAGGGAAACTGCAGTACCCGAGTCACAGAGAAGCCGTAATATCTCAGTTACAGCGAAACCCCACTATCCGAGTTACAGAGAAACCGGTGTATCTGTGTTACAGGGAAATCCGAGTATCTCAGTTTCAGGGAAACCAGAGTATCTCAGTTAAAGGGAAACCCGAGTATCCGAGTTACAGGGAAACCGGTGTACCTCAGTTACAGGGTAACCAGTGTATCTCAGTTACAGGGAAACCCGAGTATCTAAGTTACATGGACACAAGTGTATCTCAGTTACAGGGAAACCGGAGTATCTCAGTTACAGGGAAACTGGAGTATCCCAGTTACAGGGAAACCCGGGTATCTGAGTTGCAGGGAAACCAGAGTATCCGAGTTACAGGGAAACCGGTGTATCTCAGTTAAAGGGAAACTGGAGTATCCCAGTTACAGGGAAACCCGCGTATCTCAGATACATGGAAACCGGTGTATTTCGGTTAATGGGAAACCGGAGTACCCGAGTTACAAGGAAACCGGAGCATCTCAGTTACAGGGAAACCCGAGTATCCGAGTTACAGGGAAACTGGAGCATCCGAATTACTGGGAAACCGGAGTATCTAAGTTACAGGGAAACCAGAGTATCCGAGTTACACGGAAACCCGAGTATCCGAGTTACGGGGGAACTGGAGTACCTCAGTTACAGGGAAACCGGAGTATCCGAGTTAAAGGAAACTGGAGTATCTCAGTTACAGGGAAACCCGGGTATCTGAGTTGCAGGAAAACCAGAATATCCGAGTTACAGGGAAACCGGTTTATCTCAGTTACAGGGAAACTGGAGTATCCAGTTACAGGGAAACCCGCGTATCTCAGATACAGGGAAACCGGTGTATTTCAGTTAATGGGAAACCGGAGTACCCGAGTTACAAGGAAACCGGAGCATCTCAGTCACAGGGAAACCCGAGTATCCGAGTTACAGGGAAACTGGTGTATCTCAGTTACAGGGAAACTAGTGTATCTCAGTTATAGGAAAACCCGAGTATCCGAGTAACAGGGAAACCCAAGTATCTCAGTTACAGGGAAACCCGAGTATCCGAGTTACAGTGAAACACGAGTATCTCAGTTACAGGGAAACTGGAGTATCTGAGTTACACGGAAACCGGAGTATCCGAGTTACAGGGACCCCGAGTATCCGAGTTACAGGGAACCGAGTATCCGAGTTACAGGGAAACACGAGTATGCGAGTTACAGGGAAACCCAATTATCTGATTTACAGCGAAACCGGAGTACCCGAGTTACAGGGAAACCGGAATATCTCAGTTACAGGCAAACTGGAGTATCCGAGTTACAGGGAAACCCGAGTATCGCAGTTACAGGGACACCAGAGTATCTCAGGTACAGGGAAATCCGAGTATCCCTGTTACAGGAAAACCGGTGTATCTCAGTTACAGGGAAACCCGGTTATTTGAGTTGCAGGGAAACCAGAGTATCCGAGTTACAGGGAAACCGGTGTATCTCAGTTACAGGGAAAGCGGAGTACCCGAGCTACAGGGAAATCCGAGTATCTCAGTTACATGGAAACCCGAGTATCTCAGTTACAGGGAAACCTGTGTATATCACTTACAGAGAAACCGGAATATCGGGGTTACAGGGAAACCCGAATATCTGAGTTACAGTGAAACTGGAGTATCCGAGTCACAGGGAAACCCAAGTATCTCAGTTACAGGGAAACCGGAGTATCCGAGTTACAGGGAAACTGGTGTATCTCGGTTACAGGGAAACCGGAGTAACCGAGTCACAGGGAAACCCGCGTATCTCAGTAAAAGGGAAACCGATGTATCTCAGTTACAAGGAAACCGGAGTATCCGACTTACAGGGAAACCCAAGTATCTCAGTTACATGGAAACCCGAGTATCCGAGTTACAGGGAAACCCGAGTATCTCAGTTACAGGGAAACCAGAGTATCTCAGTTACAGGGAAATCGGAGTACCCGAGTTACAGGGAAATCCGAGTATCTCAGTTACATGGAAACCCGAGTATCCGAGTTACAGGGAAACTCGAGTATCCGAGTTACAGGGAAGCACAGGTATCCGAGTTACAGGGAAACCCAGGTATCTGAGTTACAGGGAAACTGGTGTATCTCAGTTACAGGGAATCCGGAGTATCCGAGCTACATGGAATCCGGCGTATCTCAGTCACAGGGAAACCGGTGTATCTCAGTTACAGGGAAACCGGAGTACCCGAATTACAGGCAAACCTGAATATCTCAGTTACGGGGACACCCGAATATCCGAGTTACAGGGAAACTGGTGTATCTCAGTTACAGGGAATCCGGAGTATCCGAGTTACATGGAATCCCGTGTATCTCAGTCACAGGGAAAGCAGAGTATCTCAGTAACAGGGAAACCCGAGTATCCGAGTTACAGGGAAACCGGTGTATTGCAGTTACAGGGAAACCCAAGTATCTCAGTTACAGGGAAACCGGAGTATCTCAGTTACAGGGAAACCCGAGTATCCGAGTTACAGGGAAACCCGAGTATGCGAGTTACAGGGAAAAACAAGAATCTGAGTTACAGGGAAACCCAAGTATCTCAGTTAAAGTGAAACCAGAGTATCTCAGTTACAGGAAACCCAAGTATCTGAGTTACAGGGAAACTGGTGTATCTCAGTTACAGGGAATCCGGAGTATCCGAGTTACATGGAATCCCGTGTATCTCAGTCACAAGGAAAGCAGAGTATCTCAGTAGCAGGGAAACCCGAGTATCCGAGTTACAGGGAAACCGGTGTATCGCAGTTACAGGGAAACCGGAGTATCTCAGTTACAGGGAAACCCGAGTATCCTAGTTACAGGGAAACCCGATTATCTCAGTTAAAGGTAAACCGGAGTTTCCGAGTTTCAGGGAAACCGGATTACCCGAGTTACAGGGAAACCCGAGTATCTCAGTTACAGGGAAACCCGAGTATCCGAGTTACAGTGAAACCCGAGCATACGAGTTCGAGGGAAACCCGTGTATGCTAGTTACAGGGAAACCCGTGTATCCGAGTTACAGGGAAACTGGTGTATATCAGTTACAGGGAAACCCGAGTATCTGAGTTACAGGGAAACACGAGTATCTCGGTTACTGGGAAACCGGAGTATCTCAGTTTCAGGGAAACCCGAGTATCCGATTTACAGGGAAACCCGTGTATCCGAGTTACAGGGAAACCTGAGTATCTCAGTTACAGGGAAACCGGAGTACTCGAGTTACAGGTAAATCTGAATATTCGAGTTACAGGGAAACCCGAGTATCCGAGTTACAGGGAGACCCGAGTATCTCAGTTACAGGGAAACCCGAGTATCCGAGTTACAGGGAAACCGGACTATCTCAGTTCCAGGGAAACCGGAGTATGTCAGTTACAGGGAAACCCGAGTATCGCAGTTACAGGGACACCAGAGTATCTCAGGTACAGGGAAATCCGAGTATCCCTGTTACAGGAAAACCGGTGTATCTCAGTTACAGGGAAACTGAGTATCCAAGTTACAGGGAAACTCCTGTATCGAGTTACAGGGAAACCCACGTATCTCAATTAAAGGGAAACCTGTGTGCACTCCGTTACAGGGAAACCGGAGTACCCGAGTTACAGGGAAACCGGAATATCCGAGTTACAATGAAACCCGAATATCTGAGTTACAGGTTAACCAGTGTATCTCAGTTACAGGGAAACCCGAGTATCTAAGTTACAGGGAAACCGGAGTATCCCAGTTACAGGGAAACCCGGTTATTTGAGTTGCAGGGAAACCAGAGTATCCGAGTTACAGGGAAACCGGTGTATCTCAGTTACAGGGAAAGCGGAGTACCCGAGCTACAGGGAAATCCGAGTATCTCAGTTACATGGAAACCCGAGTATCTCAGTTACAGGGAAACCTGTGTATATCACTTACAGAGAAACCGGAATATCGGGGTTACAGGGAAACCCGAATATCTGAGTTACAGTGAAACTGGAGTATCCGAGTCACAGGGAAACCCAAGTATCTCAGTTACAGGGAAACCGGAGTATCCGAGTTACAGGGAAACTGGTGTATCTCGGTTACAGGGAAACCGGAGTAACCGAGTCACAGGGAAACCCGCGTATCTCAGTAAAAGGGAAACCGATGTATCTCAGTTACAAGGAAACCGGAGTATCCGACTTACAGGGAAACCCAAGTATCTCAGTTACATGGAAACCCGAGTATCCGAGTTACAGGGAAACCCGAGTATCTCAGTTACAGGGAAACCAGAGTATCTCAGTTACAGGGAAACCGGAGTACCCGAGTTACAGGGAAATCCGAGTATTTCAGTTACATGGAAACCCGAGTATCCGAGTTACAGGGAAACTCGAGTATCCGAGTTACAGGGAAGCACAGGTATCCGAGTTACAGGGAAACCCAGGTATCTGAGTTACAGGGAAACTGGTGTATCTCAGTTACAGGGAATCCGGAGTATCCGAGCTACATGGAATCCGGCGTATCTCAGTCACAGGGAAACCGGTGTATCTCAGTTACAGGGAAACCGGAGTACCCGAATTACAGGCAAACCTGAATATCTCAGTTACGGGGACACCCGAATATCCGAGTTACAGGGAAATGGTGTATCTCAGTTACAGGGAATCCGGAGTATCCGAGTTACATGGAATCCCGTGTATCTCAGTCACAGGGAAAGCAGAGTATCTCAGTAACAGGGAAACCCGAGTATCCGAGTTACAGGGAAACCGGTGTATTGCAGTTACAGGGAAACCCAAGTATCTCAGTTACAGGGAAACCGGAGTATCTCAGTTACAGGGAAACCCGAGTATCCGAGTTACAGAGAAACCCGAGTATGCGAGTTACAGGGAAAAACAAGAATCTGAGTTACAGGGAAACCCAAGTATCTCAGTTAAAGTGAAACCAGAGTATCTCAGTTACAGGAAACCCAAGTATCTGAGTTACAGGGAAACTGGTGTATCTCAGTTGCAGGGAATCCGGAGTATCCGAGTTACATGGAATCCCGTGTATCTCAGTCACAAGGAAAGCAGAGTATCTCAGTAACAGGGAAACCCGAGTATCCGAGTTACAGGGAAACCGGTGTATCGCAGTTACAGGGAAACCGGAGTATCTCAGTTACAGGGAAACCCGAGTATCCTAGTTACAGGGAAACCCGATTATCTCAGTTACAGGGAAACCAATGTATCTCAGTTACAGGGAAACTGAGTATCCGAGTTACAGGGAAGCCCGAGTATCTCAGTTAGAGGGAAACCAGAGTATCTCAGTTAAAGGTAAACCGGAGTTTCCGAGTTTCAGGGAAACCGGATTACCCGAGTTACACGGAAACCCGAGTATCTCAGTTACAGGGAAACCCGAGTATCCGAGTTACAGTGAAACCCGAGCATACGAGTTCGAGGGAAACCCGTGTATGCTAGTTACAGGGAAACCCGTGTATCCGAGTTACAGGGAAACTGGTGTATATCAGTTACAGGGAAACCCGAGTATCCGAGTTACAGGGAAACACGAGTATCTCGGTTACTGGGAAAGCGGAGTATCTCAGTTTCAGGGAAACCCGAGTATCCGATTTACAGGGAAACCCGTGTATCCGAGTTACAGGGAAACCCGAGTATCTCAGTTACAGGGAAACCGGAGTACTCGAGTTACAGGTAAATCTGAATATTCGAGTTACAGGGAAACCCGAGTATCCGAGTTACAGGGAGACCCGAGTATCTCAGTTACAGGGAAACCCGAGTATCCGAGTTACAGGGAAACCGGACTATCTCAGTTCCAGGGAAACCGGAGTATGTCAGTTACAGGGAAACCCGAGTATCCGAGTTACAGGGAAACACAAGTATCTGAGTTGCAGGGAAACCCGAGTATCCGAGTTACAGGAAACCCGAGTATCCGAGTTACAGGGAAACAGTATCTCAGGTACAGGGAAATCCGAGTATGCCTGTTACAGGCAAACCAGTGTATCTCAGTTACAGGGAAACTGAGTATCCGAGTTACAGGGAAACTACTGTATCGAGTTACAGGGAAACCCACGTATCTCAATTAAAGGGAAACCAGTGTGCACTCCGTTACAGGGAAACCGGAGTACCCGAGTTACAGGGAAACCGGAATATCTGAGTTACAATGAAACCCGAATATCTGAGTTACTGGTTAACCAGTGTATCTCAGTTACAGGGAAACCCGAGTATCTAAGTTACAGGGAAACCAGAGTATCCCAGTTACAGGGAAACCCTGTTATCTGAGTTGCAGGGAAACCAGAGTATCCGAGTTACAGGGAAACCGGTGTATCTCAGTTACAGAGAAACTGGAGTATCCGAGTTACAGGGAAACCCGCGTATCTCAGATACAGGGAAACCGGTGTCTCTCGGTTAATGTGAAACCGGAGTACCCGAGTTACAAAGAAACCGGTGTATCTCAGTTTCAGGGAAACCCGAGTATCCAAGTTGCAGTGAAACACGAGTATCTCAGTTACAGTGAAACCGGAGTATCTCAGTTACAGGGAAACCGGAATATCCGAGTTACAGGGAAACCCGAGTATCCGAGTTACAGGGAAACACGAGTATGCGAGTTACAGGGAAACCCAAGTATCTGATTTACAGGGAAACCGGTGTACCTCAGTTACAGGGAAACCCAAGTATCTCAGTTACAGGGAAACCCAAGTATCTCAGTTACAGGGAAACCGGAGTATCTCAGTTACAGGGAAACCCGAGTATCCGAGTTACAGTGAAACATGAGTATCTCAGTTACAGGGAAACCGGAGTATCCGAGTTACAGGGAAACCCGAATATCTGAGTAACCGGGAAACACGAGTATGCGAGTTACAGGGAAACCCAAGTATCTGATTTACAGGGAAACCGGTGTACCTCAGTTACAGGGAAACCGGAGTATCCGACTTACACGAAATACCGAGTACCTCAGTTACAGGGAAACTGGAGTATCCGAGTTACAGGGAAACCAGAGTATCCGAGTTACAGGTAAACCGGTGTATCTCAGTTACAGGGAAACCGGAGTACTCGAGTTACAGGTAAATCTGAATATTCGAGTTACAGGGAAACCCTAGTATCCGAGTTACAGGGAAACCCGAGTATCTCAGTTACAGGGAAACCCGAGTATCCGAGTTACAGGGAAACCGGAGTATCTCATTTCCAGGGAAACCGGAGTATGTCAGTTACAGGGAAACCCGAGTATCCGAGTTACAGGGAAACCCGAGTATCCGAGTTACAGGGAAACACAAGTATCTGAGTTGCAGGGAAACCCAAGTATCTCAGTTACATGGAAACCCGAGTTTATAAGTTACAGGGAAACGGTTTATATCAGTTACACGGAAACCGGAGTATCCGAGTTACAGGGAAACCGGAATATCTCAGTTACAGGGAAACCCGACTATCCGAGTTACAGGGAAACATGAGTATCTCAGGTACAGGGAAATCCGAGTATCCCTGTTACAGGCAAACCGGTGTATCTCAGTTACAGGCAAACTGAGTATCCAAGTTACAGGGAAACTCCTGTATCGAATTACAGGGAAACCCACGTATCTCAATTAAAGGGAAACCAGTGTGCACTCCGTTACAGGGAAACCGGAGTACCCGAGTTACAGGGAAACCGGAATATCCGAGTTACAATGAAACCCGAATATCTGAGTTACTGGTTAACCAGTGTATCTTAGTTACAGGGAAACCTGAGTATCTAAGTTACAGGGAAACTGGAGTATCCCAGTTACAGGGAAACCCGGTTATCTGAGTTGCAGGGAAACCAGAGTATCCGAGTTACAGGGAAACCGGTGTATCTCAGTTACAGGGAAACAGGAGTATCCGAGTTACAGGGAAACCCGCGTATCTCAGATACAGGGAAAACGGTGTATCTCGGTTAATGTGAAACCGGAGTACCCGAGTTACAAAGAAACCGGAGTATCTCAGTTACAGGGAAACCCGAGTATCCAAGTTACAGTGAAACACGAGTATCTCAGTTACAGGGAAACCTGAGTGTCTCAGTTACAGGGAAACCGGAATATCCGAGTTACAGGGAAACCCGAGTATCCGAGTTACAGGGAAACACGAGTATGCGAGTTACAGGGAAACCCAAGTATCTGATTTACAGGGAAACCGGTGTACCTCAGTTACAGGGAAACCCAAGTATCTCAGTTACAGGGAAACCCGAGTATCTCAGTTACAGGAAAACCGGTGTATATCAGTTACTGGGAAACCGGAGTATCCGACTTACACGAAATACCGAGTACCTCAGTTGCAGGGAAACTGGAGTATCCGAGTTACAGGGAAACTGGTGTATCTCAGTTACACGGAAACCGGAGTACCCAAGTTACAGGGAAACCCGAATATCCGAGTTACAGGGAAACCCGAGTATCTCAGTTACAAGGAAACCAGAGTATCTCAGTTACAGGGAAACCGGAGTACCCGAGTTACAGGGAAATCCGAGTATCTCAGTTACATGGAAACCCGAGTATCCGAGTTACAGGGAAACTCGAGTATCCGAGTTACAGGGAAGCACAAGTATCCGAGTTACAGGGAAACCCAGGTATCTGAGTTACAGGGAAACCCGAGTATCTCAGTTACAGGGAAACCTGTGTATATCACTTACAGAGAAACCGGAATATCGGGGTTACAGGGAAACCCGAATATCTGAGTTACAGTGAAACTGGAGTATCCGAGTCACAGGGAAACCCAAGTATCTCAGTTACAGGGAAACCGGGGTATCGGAGTTACAGGGAAACTGGTGTATCTCACTTACAGGGAAACCGGAGTATCTCAGTTATAGGGAAACCCGAGTATCCGAGTTACAGGGAAACCCGAGTATGCGAGTTACAGGGAAAAACAAGAATCTGAGTTACAGGGAAACCCAAGTATCTCAGTTAAAGTGAAACCAGAGTATCTCAGTTACAGGAAACCCAAGTATCCGAGTTACAGGGAAACTGGTGTATCTCAGTTACAGGGAATCCGGAGTATCCGATATACATGGAATCCCGTGTATCTCAGTCACAGGGAAAGCAGAGTATCTCAGTAACAGGGAAACCCGAGTATCCGAGTTACAGCGAAACCGGTGTATCGCAGTTACAGGGAAACCCAAGTATCTCAGTTAAAGTGAAACCAGAGTATCTCAGTTACAGGAAACCCAAGTATCCGAGTTACAGGGAAACTGGTGTATCTCAGGTACAGGGAATCCGGAGTATCCGAGTTACATGGAATCCCGTGTATCTCAGTCACAGGGAAAGGAGAGTATCTCAGTAACAGGGAAACCCGAGTATCCGAGTTACAGGGAAACCGGTGTATCGCAGTTACAGGGAAACCGGAGTATCTCAGTTACAGGGAAACCCGAGTATCCTAGTTACAGGGAAACTCGATTATCTCAGTTACAGGGAAACCGATGTATCTCAGTTAGAGGGAAACCAGAGTATCTCAGTTAAAGGTAAACTGGAGTTTCCGAGTTTCAGGGAAACCGGAGTACCCGAGTTACAGGGAACCCCGAGTATCTCAGGTACAGGGAAACCAGAGTATCTCAGTTACAGGGAAACCCGAGTATCTCAGTTGCAGGGAAACCCGAGTATCCGAGTTACAGTGAAACCCGAGTATACGAGTTCTAGGGAAACCCGTGTATGCTAGTTACAGGGAAACCCGTGTATCCGAGTTACAGGGAAACCCGTGTATCTCCGTTACAGGGAAACCGGAGTATCCGAGTTACAGAGAAACCGGTGTATCTCAGTTACAGGGAAACCCGAGTATCCGAGTTACAGGGAAACCCGAGTATCTCAGTTTCAGGGAAACCAGAGTATCTCAGTTGCAGGGAAACCCGAGTATCTCAGTTACAGGAAAACCCGAGTATCTCAGTTACAGGGATACCCGAGTATCGCAGTTACAGGGAAACCCGAGTATCCGAGTTACAGGGAAACCGGTGTACCTCAGTTACAGGGTAACCAGTGTATCTCAGTTACAGGGAAACCCGAGTATCTAAGTTACAGGGAAACACGTGAATCTCAGTTACAGGGAAACTGAAGTATCTCAGTTACAGGGAAACCGGAGTATCCCAGTTACACGGAAACCCAGGTATCTGAGTTGCAGGGAAACCAGAGTATCCGAGTTACAGGGAAACCGGTGTATCTCAGTTACAGGGAAACTGGAGTATCCGAGTTACAGGGAAACCCGCGTATCCCAGATACAGGGAAACCGGTGTATCTCGGTTAATGGGAAACTGGAGTACCCGAGTTACAAGGAAACCGGAGCATCTCAGTTACAGGGAGACCCGAGTATCCGAGTTACAGGGAAACCGGTGTGTCTCAGTTACAGGGAAACTAGAGTATCTCAGTTATAGGAAAACCCGAGTATCCGAGTTACAGTGAAACACGAGTATGCGAGTTACAGGGAAACCCGAGTATCTGATTTACAGCGAAACCGTAGTACCCGAGTTACAGGGAAACCGGAATATCTCAGTTACAGGCAAACTGGAGTATCCGAGTTAAAGGGATACCCGAGTATCGCAGTTACAGGGAAACCGGTGTATCTCAGTTACAGGGAAACCGGAGTACTCGAGTTACAGGTAAATCTGAATATTCGAGTTACAGGGAAACCCGAATATCTGCGTTACAGGGAAACCCGAGTATCTGAGTTACAGGAAACCAGTGTATCCGAGTTACAGGGAATCCTGTGTACCTCTGTTACAGGGAAACCGGAGTATCCGACTTACAGGGAAACCCGTGTATCTCAGTTACACGGAAACCGGTGAATCCGAGTTACAGGGAAACACGAGTATGCGAGTTACAGGGAAACCCAAGTATCTGATTTACAGGGAAACCGGTGTACCTCAGTTACAGGGAAACCCAAGTATCTCAGTTACAGGGAAACCCAAGTATCTCAGTTACAGGGAAACCGGAGTATCTCAGTTACAGGGAAACCCGAGTATCCGAGTTACAGTGAAACACGAGTATCTCAGTTACAGGGAAACCGGAGTATCTCAGTTACAGGGAAACCGGAGTATGTCAGTTACACGGAAACCCGAGTATCCGAGTTACAGGGAAACCCGAGTATCCGAGTTACAGGGAAACACAAGTATCTGAGTTGCAGGGAAACCCAAGTATCTCAGTTACATGGAAACCCGAGTTTATAAGTTACAGGGAAACGGTTTATATCAGTTACACGGAAACCGGAGTATCCGAGTTACAGGGAAACCGGAATATCTCAGTTACAGGGAAACCCGAGTATCCGAGTTACAGGGAAACACGAGTGTGCGAGTTACAGGGAAACCCAAGTATCTGATTTACAGGGAAACCGGTGTACCTCAGTTACAGGGAAACCCGAGTATCTCAGTTACAGGGAAACCCGAGTATCTCAGTTACCGGAAAACCGGTGTATATCAGTTACTGGGAAACCGGAGTATCCGACTTACACGAAATACCGAGTACCTCAGTTGCAGGGAAACTGGAGTATCCGAGTTACAGGGAAACTGGTGTATCTCAGTTACACGGAAACCGGAGTACCCAAGTTACAGGGAAACCCGAATATCCGAGTTACAGGGAAACCCGAGTATCTCAGTTACAGGGAAACCAGAGTATCTCAGTTACAGGGAAACCGGAGTACCCGAGTTACAGGGAAATCCGAGTATCTCAGTTACATGGAAACCCGAGTATCCGAGTTACAGGGAAACTCGAGTATCCGAGTTACAGGGAAGCACAAGTGTCCGAGTTACAGGGAAACCCAGGTATCTGAGTTACAGGGAAAACCGAGTATCTCAGTTACAGGGAAACCTGTGTATATCACTTACAGAGAAACCGGAATATCGGGGTTACAGGGAAACCCGAATATCTGAGTTACAGTGAAACTGGAGTATCCGAGTCACAGGGAAACCCAAGTATCTCAGTTACAGGGAAACCGGGGTATCCGAGTTACAGGGAAACCCAAGTATCTCAGTTACAGGGAAACCGGAGTATCTCAGTTACAGGGAAACCCGAGTATCCGAGTTACAGGGAAACCCGAGTATGCGAGTTACAGGGAAAAACAAGAATCTGAGTTACAGGGAAACCCAAGTATCTCAGTTAAAGTGAAACCAGAGTATCTCAGTTACAGGAAACCCAAGTATCCGAGTTACAGGGAAACTGGTGTATCTCAGTTACAGGGAATCCGGAGTATCCGAGTTACATGGAATCCCGTGTATCTCAGTCACAGGGAAAGCAGAGTATCTCAGTAACAGGGAAACCCGAGTATCCGAGTTACAGTGAAACCGGTGTATCGCAGTTACAGGGAAACCCAAGTATCTCAGTTACAGGGAAAACGGAGTATCTCAGTTACAGGGAAACCCGAGTATCCGAGTTACAGGGAAACCCGAGTATGCGAGTTACAGGGAAAAACAAGAATCTGAGTTACAGGGAAACCCAAGTATCTCAGTTAGAGGGAAACCAGAGTATCTCAGTTAAAGGTAAACCGGAGTTTCCGAATTTCAGTGAAACCGGAGTACCCGAGTTACAGGGAACCCCGAGTATCTCAGGTACAGGGAAACCAGAGTATCTCAGTTACAGGGAAACCCGAGTATCTCAGTTGCAGGGAAACCCGAGTATCCGAGTTACAGTGAAACCCGAGTATACGAGTTCTAGGGAAACCCGTGTATGCTAGTTACAGGGAAACCCGTGTATCCGAGTTACAGGGAAACTGGTGTATATCAGCTACAGGGAAACCGGTGTATCCGACTTACAGGGAAACCCGTGTATCTCAGTTACAGGGAAACCGGAGTATCCGAGTTACAGAGAAACCGGTGTATCTCAGTTACAGGGAAACCCGAGTATCCGAGTTAGAGGGAAACCCGAGTATCTCAGTTTCAGGGAAACCAGAGTATCTCAGTTGCAGGGAAACCCGAGTATCTCAGTTACAGGAAAACCCGAGTATCTCAGTTACAGGGAAACCCGAGTATCGCAGTTACAGGGAAACCCGGGTACCTCAGTTATAGGGAAATCCCACTATCCGAGTGACAGTGAAACCCGAGTATCCGAGTTACAGGGAAACCCGTGTATGCTTGTTACAGGGAAACCCGAGTATCCGAGTTACAGGGAAACCGGTGTACCTCAGTTACAGGGTAACCAGTGTATCTCAGTTACAGGGAAACCCGAGTATCTAAGTTACAGGGAAACACGTGTATCTCAGTTACAGGGAAACCGAAGTATATCAGTTACAGGGAAACCGGAGTATCCCAGTTACACGGAAACCCAGGTATCTGAGTTGCAGGGAAACCAGAGTATCCGAGTTACAGGGAAACCGGTGTATCTCAGTTACAGGGAAACTGGAGTATCCGAGTTACAGGGAAACCCGCGTATCCCAGATACAGGGAAACCGGTGTATCTCGGTTAATGGGAAACTGGAGTACCCGAGTTACAAGGAAACCGGAGCATCTCAGTTACAGGGAGACCCGAGTATCCGAGTTACAGGGAAACCGGTGTGTCTCAGTTACAGGGAAACTAGAGTATCTCAGTTATAGGAAAACCCGAGTATCCGAGTTACAGTGAAACACGAGTATGCGAGTTACAGGGAAACCCGAGTATCTGATTTACAGCGAAACCGTAGTACCCGAGTTACAGGGAAACGGGAATATCTCAGTTACAGGCAAACTGGATTATCCGAGTTAAAGGGATACCCGAGTATCGCAGTTACAGGGAAACCGGTGTATCTCAGTTACAGGGAAACCGGAGTACTCGAGTTACAGGTAAATCTGAATATTCGAGTTACAGGGAAACCCGAATATCTGCGTTACAGGGAAACCCGAGTATCTGAGTTACAGGAAACCCGTGTATCCGAGTTACAGGGAATCCTGTGTACCTCTGTTACAGGGAAACCGGAGTATCCGACTTACAGGGAAACCCGTGTATCTCAGTTACACGGAAACCGGTGTATCCGAGTTACAGGGAAACACGAGTATGCGAGTTACAGGGAAACCCAAGTATCTGATTTACAGGGAAACCGGTGTACCTCAGTTACAGGGAAACCCAAGTATCTCAGTTACATGGAAACCCAAGTATCTCAGTTACAGGGAAACCGGAGTATCTCAGTTACAGGGAAACCCGAGTATCCGAGTTACAGTGAAACACGAGTATCTCAGTTACAGGGAAACCGGAGTATCTCAGTTACAGGGAAACCCGAGTATCCGAGTTACAGGGAAACCCGAGTATCCGAGTTACACGGAAACACAAGTATCTGAGTTGCAGGGAAACCCAAGTATCTCAGTTACATGGAAACCCGAGTTTATAAGTTACAGGGAAACGGTTTATATCAGTTACACGGAAACCGGAGTATCCGAGTTACAGGGAAACATGAGTATCTCAGGTACAGGGAAATCCGAGTATCCCTGTTACAGGCAAACCGGTGTATCTCAGTTACAGGCAAACTGAGTATCCAAGTTACAGGGAAACTCCTGTATCGAATTACAGGGAAACCCACGTATCTCAATTAAAGGGAAACCAGTGTGCACTCCGTTACAGGGAAACCGGAGTACCCGAGTTACAGGGAAACCGGAATATCCGAGTTACAATGAAACCCGAATATCTGAGTTACTGGTTAACCAGTGTATCTTAGTTACAGGGAAACCCGAGTATCTAAGTTACAGGGAAACCGGAGTATCCCAGTTACAGGGAAACCAGGTTATCTGAGTTGCAGGGAAACCAGAGTATCCGAGTTACAGGGAAACCGGTGTATCTCAGTTACAGGGAAACAGGAGTATCCGAGTTACAGGGAAACCCGCGTATCTCAGATACAGGGAAAACGGTGTATCTCGGTTAATGTGAAACCGGAGTACCCGAGTTACAAAGAAACCGGAGTATCTTAGTTACAGGGAAACCCGAGTATCCAAGTTACAGTGAAACACGAGTATCTCAGTTACAGGGAAATCTGAGTATCTCAGTTACAGGGAAACCGGAATATCCGAGTTACAGGGAAACCCGAGTATCCGAGTTACAGGGAAACACGAGTATGCGAGTTACAGGGAAACCCAAGTATCTGATTTACAGGGAAACCGGTGTACCTCAGTTACAGGGAAACCCAAGTATCTCAGTTACAGGGAAACCCCAGTATCTCAGTTACCGGAAAACCGGTGTATATCAGTTACTGGGAAACCGGAGTATCCGACTTACACGAAATACCGAGTACCTCAGTTGCAGGGAAACTGGAGTATCCGAGTTACAGGGAAACTGGTGTATCTCAGTTACACGGAAACCGGAGTAACCAAGTTACAGGGAAACCCGAATATCCGAGTTACAGGGAAACCCGAGTATCCGAGTTACACGGAAACACAAGTATCTGAGTTGCAGGGAAACCCAAGTATCTCAGTTACATGGAAACCCGAGTTTATAAGTTACAGGGAAACGGTTTATATCAGTTACACGGAAACCGGAGTATCCGAGTTACAGGGAAACCGGAATATCTCAGTTACAGGGAAACCCGAGTATCCGAGTTACAGGGAAACATGAGTATCTCAGGTACAGGGAAATCCGAGTATCCCTGTTACAGGCAAACCGGTGTATCTCAGTTACAGGCAAACTGAGTATCCAAGTTACAGGGAAACTCCTGTATCGAATTACAGGGAAACCCACGTATCTCAATTAAAGGGAAACCAGTGTGCACTCCGTTACAGGGAAACCGGAGTACCCGAGTTACAGGGAAACCGGAATATCCGAGTTACAATGAAACCCGAATATCTGAGTTACTGGTTAACCAGTGTATCTTAGTTACAGGGAAACCCGAGTATCTAAGTTACAGGGAAACCGGAGTATCCCAGTTACAGGGAAACCAGGTTATCTGAGTTGCAGGGAAACCAGAGTATCCGAGTTACAGGGAAACCGGTGTATCTCAGTTACAGGGAAACAGGAGTATCCGAGTTACAGGGAAACCCGCGTATCTCAGATACAGGGAAAACGGTGTATCTCGGTTAATGTGAAACCGGAGTACCCGAGTTACAAAGAAACCGGAGTATCTCAGTTACAGGGAAACCCGAGTATCCAAGTTACAGTGAAACACGAGTATCTCAGTTACAGGGAAACCTGAGTATCTCAGTTACAGGGAAACCGGAATATCCGAGTTACAGGGAAACCCGAGTATCCGAGTTACAGGGAAACACGAGTATGCGAGTTACAGGGAAACCCAAGTATCTGATTTACAGGGAAACCGGTGTACCTCAGTTACAGGGAAACCCAAGTATCTCAGTTACAGGGAAACCCCAGTATCTCAGTTACCGGAAAACCGGTGTATATCAGTTACTGGGAAACCGGAGTATCCGACTTACACGAAATACCGAGTACCTCAGTTGCAGGGAAACTGGAGTATCCGAGTTACAGGGAAACTGGTGTATCTCAGTTACACGGAAACCGGAGTAACCAAGTTACAGGGAAACCCGAATATCCGAGTTACAGGGAAACCCGAGTATCTCAGTTACAGGGAAACAAGAGTATCTCAGTTACAGGGAAACCGGAGTACCCGAGTTACAGGGAAATCCGAGTATCTCAGTTACATGGAAACCCGAGTATCCGAGTTACAGGGAAACTCGAGTATCCGAGTTACAGGGAAGCACAAGTATCCGAGTTACAGGGAAACCCAGGTATCTGAGTTACAGGGAAACCCGAGTATCTCAGTTACAGGGAAACCTGTGTATATCACTTACAGAGAAACCGGAATATCGGGGTTACAGGGAAACCCGAATATCTGAGTTACAGTGAAACTGGAGTATCCGAGTCACAGGGAAACCCAAGTATCTCAGTTACAGGGAAACCGGGGTATCCGAGGTACAGGGAAACTGGTGTGTCTCAGTTACAGGGAAACTGGAGTAACTGAGTCACAGGGAAACCCACGTATCTCAGTAAAAGGGAAACCGATGTATCTCAGTTACAAGGAAACCGGAGTATCCGACTTACAGGGAAACCCAAGTATCTCAATTACAGGGAAATCGGAGTATCTCAGTTACAGGGAAACCCGAGTATCCGAGTTACAGGGAAACCCGAGTATGCGAGTTACAGGGAAAAACAAGAATCTGAGTTACAGGGAAACCCAAGTATCTCAGTTAAAGTGAAACCAGAGTATCTCAGTTACAGGAAACCCAAGTATCCGAGTTACAGGGAAACTAGAGTATCTCAGGTACAGGGAATCCGGAGTATCCGAGTTACATGGAATCCCGTGTATCTCAGTCACAGGGAAAGGAGAGTATCTCAGTAACAGGGAAACCCGAGTATCCGAGTTACAGGGAAACTGGTGTATCTCAGTTACAGGGAATCCGGAGTATCCGAGTTACATGGAATCCCGTGTATCTCAGTCACAGGGAAAGCAGAGTATATCAGTAACAGGGAAACCCGAGTATCCGAGTTACAGGGAAACCGGTGTATCGCAGTTACAGGGAAACCGGTGTATCTCAGTTACAGGGAAACCCGAGTATCCTAGTTACAGGGAAACTCGATTATCTCAGTTACAGGGAAACCGATGTATCTCAGTTAGAGGGAAACCAGAGTATCTCAGTTAAAGGTAAACCGGAGTTTCCGAGTTTCAGGGAAACCGGAGTACCCGAGTTACAGGGAACCCCGAGTATCTCAGGTACAGGGTAACCAGAGTATCTCAGTTACAGGGAAACCCGAGTATCTCAGTTGCAGGGAAACCCGAGTATCCGAGTTACAGTGAAACCCGAGTATACGAGTTCTAGGGAAACCCGTGTATGCTAGTTACAGGGAAACCCGTGTATCCGACTTACAGGGAAACCCGTGTATCTCAGTTACAGGGAAACCGGAGTATCCGAGTTACTGAGAAACCGGTGTATCTCAGTTACAGGGAAACCCGAGTATCCGAGTTACAGGGAAACCCGTGTATCTCAGTTTCAGGGAAACCAGAGTATCTCAGTTGCAGGGAAACCCGAGTATCTCAGTTACAGGAAAACCCGAGTATCTCAGTTACAGGGAAACCCGAGTATCGCAGTTACAGGGAAACCCGGGTATCTCAGTTACAGGGAAATCCCACTATCCGAGTGACAGTGAAACCCGAGTATCCGAGTTACAGGGAAACCCGTGTATGCTAGTTACAGGGAAACCCGAGTATCCGAGTTACAGGGAAACCGGTGTACCTCAGTTCCAGGCTAACCAGTGTATCTCGGTTACAAGGAAACCCGAGTATCTAAGTTACAGGGAAACACGTGTATCTCAGTTACAGGGAAACCGAAGTATCTCAGTTACAGGGAAACCGGAGTATCCCAGTTACACGGAAACCCAGGTATCTGAGTTGCAGGGAAACCAGAGTATCCGAGTTACAGGGAAACCGGTGTATCTCAGTTACAGGGAAACTGGAGTATCCGAGTTACAGGGAAACCCGCGTATCCCAGATACAGGGAAACCGGTGTATCTCGGTTAATGGGAAACCGGAGTACCCGAGTTACAAGGAAACCGGAGCATCTCAGTTACAGGGAGACCCGAGTATCCGAGTTACAGGGAAACCGGTGTGTCTCAGTTACAGGGAAACTAGAGTATCTCAGTTATAGGAAAACCCGAGTATCCGAGTTACAGTGAAACACGAGTATGCGAGTTACAGGGAAACCCGAGTATCTGATTTACAGCGAAACCGTAGTACCCGAGTTACAGGGAAACCGGAATATCTCAGTTACAGGCAAACTGGAGTATCCGAGTTAAAGGGATACCCGAGTATCGCAGTTACAGGGAAACCGGTGTATCTCAGTAACAGGGAAACCGGAGTACTCGAGTTACAGGTAAATCTGAATATTCGAGTTACAGGGGAACCCGAATATCTGCGTTACAGGGAAACCCGAGTATCTGAGTTACAGGAAACCCGTGTATCCGAGTTACAGGGAATCCTGTGTACCTCTGTTACAGGGAAACCGGAGTATCCGACTTACAGGGAAACCCGTGTTGTTCAGTTACACGGAAACCGGTGTATCCGAGTTACAGGGAAACACAAGTATGCGAGTTACAGGGAAACCCAAGTATCTGATTTACAGGGAAACCGGTGTACCTCAGTTACAGGGAAACCCAAGTAGCTCAGTTACAGGGAAACCGGAGTACTTGAGTTACAGGTAAATCTGAATATTCGAGTTACAGGGAAACCGGAATATCTGCGTTACAGGGAAACCCGAGTATCTGAGTTACAGGAAACCCGTGTATCCGAGTTACAGGGAATCCTGTGTACCTCTGTTCCAGGGAAACTGGAGTATCCGACTTACAGGGAAACCCGTGTATCTCAGTTACACGGAAACCGGTGTATCCGAGTTACAGGGAAACACGAGTATGCGAGTTACAGGGAAACCCAAGTATCTGATTTACAGGGAAACCGGTGTACCTCAGTTACAGGCAAACTGGAGTATCCGAGTTAAAGGGATACCCGAGTATCGCAGTTACAGGGAAACCGGTGTATCTCAGTTACAGGGAAACCGGAGTACTCGAGTTACAGGTAAATCTGAATATTCGAGTTACAGGGGAACCCGAATATCTGCGTTACAGGGAAACCCGAGTATCTGAGTTACAGGAAACCCGTGTATCCGAGTTACAGGGAATCCTGTGTACCTCTGTTACAGGGAAACCGGAGTATCCGACTTACAGGGAAACCCGTGTATCTCAGTTACACGGAAACCGGTGTATCCGAGTTACAGGGAAACACAAGTATGCGAGTTACAGGGAAACCCAAGTATCTGATTTACAGGGAAACCGGTGTACCTCAGTTACAGGGAAACCCAAGTATCTCAGTTACAGGGAAACCGGAGTACTCGAGTTACAGGTAAATCTGAATATTCGAGTTACAGGGAAACCCGAATATCTGCGTTACAGGGAAACCCGAGTATCTGAGTTACAGGAAACCCGTGTATCCGAGTTACAGGGAATCCTGTGTACCTCTGTTCCAGGGAAACTGGAGTATCCGACTTACAGGGAAACCCGTGTATCTCAGTTACACGGAAACCGGTGTATCCGAGTTACAGGGAAACACGAGTATGCGAGTTACAGGGAAACCCAAGTATCTGATTTACAGGGAAACCGGTGTACCTCAGTTACAGGGAAACCCAAGTATCTCAGTTACAGGGAAACCCAAGTATCTCAGTTACAGGGAAACCGGAGTATCTCAGTTACAGGGAAACCAGAGTATCTCAGTTACAGGGAAACCGGAGTATCCGAGTTACAGGGAAACCCGAGTATCTGAGTAACAGGGAAACACGAGTATGCGAGTTACAGGGAAACCCAAGTATCTGATTTACAGGGAAACCGGTGTACCTCAGTTACAGGGAAACCCAAGTATCTCAGTTACAGGGAAACCCAAGTATCTCAGTTACAGGGAAACCGGAGTATCTCAGTTACAGGGAAAAGGGAGTATCTCAGTTACAGGGAAACCGGAGTATCCGAGTTACAGGGAAACCCGAGTATCTGAGTAACAGGGAAACACGAGTATGCGAGTTACAGGGAAACCCAAGTATCTGATTTACAGGGAAACCGGTGTACCTCAGTTACAGGGAAACCCAAGTATCTCAGTTACAGGGAAACCCGAGTATCTCAGTTACAGGAAAGCCGGTGTATATCAGTTACAGGGAAACCGGAGTATCCGACTTACACGAAATACCGAGTGCCTCAGTTACAGGGAAACTGGAGTATCCGAGTTACAGGGAAACCAGAGTATCCGAGTTACAGGTAAACCGGTGTATCTCAGTTACAGGGAAACCGGAGTACTCGAGTTACAGGTAAATCTGAATATTCGACTTACAGGGAAACCCAAGTATCCGAGTTACAGGGAAACCCGAGTATCCGAGTTACAGGGAAACCGGAGTATCTCAGTTCCAGGGAAACCGGAGTATGTCAGTTACAGGGAAACCGGAGTATCCGAGTTACAGGGAAACCCGAGTATCCGAGTTACAGGGAAACACAAGTATCTGAGTTGCAGGGAAACCCAAGTATCTCAGTTACATGGAAACCCGAGTTTATAAGTTACAGGGAAACGGTTTATATCAGTTACACGGAAACCGGAGTATCCGAGTTACAGGGAAACCGGAATATCTCAGCTACAGGGAAACCCGAGTATCCGAGTTACAGGGAAACATGAGTATCCTAGTTACAGGGAAACTCGATTATCTCAGTTACAGGGAAACCGATGTATCTCAGTTACAGGGAAACTGAGTATCCGAGTTACAGGGAAGCCCGAGTATCTCAGTTAAAGGGAAACCAGAGTATCTCAGTTAAAGGTAAACCGGAGTTTCCGAGTTTCAGGGAAACCGGAGTACCCGAGTTACAGGGAAACCCAAGTATCTCAGGTACAGGGAAACCAGAGTATCTCAGTTACAGGGAAACCCGAGTATCTCAGTTGCAGGGAAACCCGAGTATCCGAGTTACAGTGAAACCCGAGTATACGAGTTCTAGGGAAACCCGTGTATGCTAGTTACAGGGAAACCCGTGTATCCGAGTTACAGGGAAACTGGTGTATATCAGCTACAGGGAAACCGGTGTATCCGACTTACAGGGAAACCCGTGTATCTCAGTTACAGGGAAACCAGAGTATCCGAGTTACAGGGAAACCGCTGTATCTCAGTTACAGGGAAACTGGAGTACCCGAGTTACAGGGAAACTGGAATATCTCAGTTACAGGGAAACCCGAGTATCCGAGTTACAGAGAAACTGGTGTATCTCAGTTACAGGGAAACCCGAGTATCCGAGTTACAGGGAAACCCGAGTATCTCAGTTTCAGGGAAACCAGAGTATCTCAGTTACAGGGAAACCCGAGTATCTCAGTTACAGGAAAACCCGAGTATCTCAGTTACAGGGAAACCCGAGTATCTCAGTTACACGGAAACCCAGGTATCTGAGTTGCAGGGAAACCAGAGTATCCGAGTTACAGTGAAACCGGTGTATCTCAGTTACAGGGAAACTGGCGTATCCGAGTTATAGGGAAACCTGCGTATCCCAGATACAGGGAAACCGGTGTATCTCGGTTAATGGGAAACCGGAGTACCCGAGTTACAAGGAAACCGGAGCATCTCAGTTACAGGGAGACCCAAGTATCCGAGTTACAGGGAAACCCGAGTATCCGAGTTACAGGGAAACCGGAGTATCTCAGTTCCAGGGAAACCGGAGTATGTCAGTTACAGGGAAACCGGAGTATCCGAGTTACAGGGAAACCCGAGTATCCGAGTTACAGGGAAACACAAGTATCTGAGTTCCAGGGAAACCCAAGTATCTCAGTTACATGGAAACCCGAGTTTATAAGTTACAGGGAAACGGTTTATATCAGTTACACGGAAACCGGAGTATCCCAGTTACAGGGAAACCGGAATATCTCAGTTACAGGGAAACCCGAGTATCCGAGTTACAGGGAAACATGAGTATCCTAGTTACAGGGAAACTCGATTATCTCAGTTACAGGGAAACCGATGTATCTCTGTTACAGGGAAACTGAGTATCCGAGTTACAGGGAAGCCCGAGTATCTCAGTTAAAGGGAAACCAGAGTATCTCAGTTAAAGGTAAACCGGAGTTTCCGAGTTTCAGGGAAACCGGAGTACCCGAGTTACAGGGAAACCCGAGTATCTCAGGTACAGGGAAACCAGAGTATCTCAGTTACAGGGAAACCCGAGTATCTCAGTTGCAGGGAAACCCGAGTATCCGAGTTACAGTGAAACCCGAGTATACGAGTTCTAGGGAAACCCGTGTATGCTAGTTACAGGGAAACCCATGTATCCGAGTTACAGGGAAACTGGTGTATATCAGCTACAGGGAAACCGGTGTATCCGACTTACAGGGAAACCCGTGTATCTCAGTTACAGGGAAACCAGAGTATCCGAGTTACAGGGAAACCGCTGTATCTCAGTTACAGGGAAACTGGAGTACCCGAGTTACAGGGAAACCGGAATATCTCAGTTACAGGGAAACCGGAGTATCCGACTTACACGAAATACCGAGTACCTGAGTTACAGGGAAACTAGAGTATCCGAGTTACAGGGAAACAAGAGTATCCGAGTTACAGGTAAACCGGTGTATCTCAGTTACAGGGAAACCGGAGTACTCGAGTTACAGGTAAATCTGAATATTCGAGTTACAGGGAAACCCAAGTATCCGAGTTACAGGGAAACCCGAGTATCTCAGTTACAGGGAAACCCGAGTATCCAAGTTACAGGGAAACCGGAGTATCTCAGTTCCAGGGAAACCGGAGTATGTCAGTTACAGGGAAACCCGAGTATCCGAGTTACAGGGAAACCCGAGTATCCGAGTTACAGGGAAACACAAGTATCTGAGTTGCAGGGAAACCCAAGTATCTCAGTTACATGGAAACCCGAGTTTATAAGTTACAGGGAAACGGTTTATATCAGTTACACGGAAACCGGAGTATCCGAGTTACAGGGAAACCGGAATATCTCAGTTACAGGGAAACCCGAGTATCCGAGTTACAGGGAAACATGAGTATCCTAGTTACAGGGAAACTCGATTATCTCAGTTACAGGGAAACCGATGTATCTCAGTTACAGGGAAACTGAGTATCCGAGTTACAGGGAAGCCCGAGAATCTCAGGTACAGGGAAACCAGAGTATCTCAGTTACAGGGAAACCCGAGTATCTCAGTTGCAGGGAAACCCGAGTATCCGAGTTACAGTGAAACCCGAGTATACGAGTTCTAGGGAAACCCGTGTATGCTAGTTACAGGGAAACCCGTGTATCCGAGTTACAGGGAAACTGGTGTATATCAGCTACAGGGAAACCGGTGTATCCGACTTACAGGGAAACTCGTGTATCTCAGTTACAGGGAAACCAGAGTATCCGAGTTACAGGGAAACCGCTGTATCTCAGTTACAGGGAAACTGGAGTACCCGAGTTACAGGGAAACCGGAATATCTCAGTTACAGGGAAACCCGAGTATCTGAGTTACAGAGAAACCGGTGTATCTCAGTTACAGGGAAACCCGAGTATCCGAGTTACAGGGAAACCCGAGTATCTCAGTTTCAGGGAAACCAGAGTATCTCAGTTACAGGGAAACCCGAGTATCTCAGTTACAGGAAAACCCGAGTATCTCAGTTACAGGGAAACCCGAGTATCTCAGTTACACGGAAACCCAGGTATCTGAGTTGCAGGGAAACCAGAGTATCCGAGTTACAGTGAAACCGGTGTATCTCAGTTACAGGGAAACTGGCGTATCCGAGTTATAGGGAAACTCGCGTATCCCAGATACAGGGAAACCGGTGTATCTCGGTTAATGGGAAACCGGAGTACCCGAGTTACAAGGAAACCGGAGCATCTCAGTTACAGGGAGACCCGAGTATCCGAGTTACAGGGAAACCGGTGTGTCTCAGTTACAGGGAAACTAGAGTATCTCAGTTATAGGAAAACCCGAGTATCCGAGTTACAGTGAAACACGAGTATGCGAGTTACAGGGAAACCCGAGTATCTGATTTACAGCGAAACCGTAGTACCCGAGTTACAGGGAAACCGGAATATCTCAGTTACAGGCAAACTGGAGTATCCGAGTGAAAGGGACACCCGAGTATCGCAGTTACAGGGAAACGGGTGTATCTCAGTTACAGGGAAACCCGAATATCTGCGTTACAGGGAAACCCGAGTATCTGAGTTACAGGAAACCCGTGTATCCGAGTTACAGGGAATCCTGTGTACCTCTGTTACAGGGAAACCGGAGTATCCGACTTACAGGGAAACCCGTGTATCTCAGTTACACGGAAACCGGTGTATCCGAGTTACAGGGAAACCAGAGTATCTCAGTTACAGGGAAACCGGTGTATCTCACTTAAAGGGAAACCAGAGTATCTCAGTTACAGGGAAACCCGATTATCTGAGTTACAGGGAAACCGGTGTATCTCAGTTACAGGGAAAATGGAGTATCCGAGTTACAGGGAAACTGGGGTATCTCAGTTACAGGGAAACCCGAGTATCCGAGTTACAGGGAATCCAGTGTATCTCAGTTGCAGGGAAACCGGACATTCTCAGTTACAGGGAAACACGAGAATTCTAGTTACAGGGAAACTGGAGTATCTCAGTTACAGGGAAACCGGTGTATCCGAATTACAGGGAAACCAGAGTATCCGAGTTACAGGGAAACCGGTGTATCTCAGTTACGGGGAAACTGGAGTACCCGAGTTACAGGGAAGCCGTAATATCTCAGTTACAGCGAAACCCGACTATCCGAGTTACAGAGAAACCGGTGTATCTGAGTTACAGGGAAACCCGAGTATCCGAGTTACAGGGAAACCCGAGTATCTCAGTTTCAGGGAAACCAGAGTATCTCAGTTACAAGAAAACCCGAGTATCACAGTTACAGGGAAACCCGAGTTTCCGAGTTACCGTGAAACCCGAGTATCCGAGTTATAGGAAACCCGTGTATGCTAGTTACAGGGAAACCCGACTATCCGAGTTACAGAGAAACCGGTGTATCTGAGTTACAGGGAAACCCGAGTATCGGAGTTACAGGGAAACCCGAGTATCTCAGTTTCAGGGAAACCAGAGTATCTCAGTTACAAGAAAACCCGAGTATCACAGTTACAGGGAAACCCGAGTTTCCGAGTTACCGTGAAACCCGAGTATCCGAGTTATAGGGAAACCCGTGTATGCTAGTTACAGGGAAACCCGAGTATCCGAGTTACAGGGAAACTGGTGTACCTCAGTTACAGGGTAACCAGTGTATCTCAGTTACAGGGAAACCCGAGTATCTAAGTTACAGGGACACACGTGTATCTCAGTTACAGGGAAACCGGAGTATCTCAGTTACAGGGAAACCGGAGTATCCCAGTTACAGGGAAACCCGGGTATCTGAGTTGCAGGGAAACCAGAGTATCCGAGTTACAGGGAAACCGGTGTATCTCAGTTACAGGGAAACTGGAGTATCCCAGTTACAGGGAAACCCGCGTATCTCAGATACAGGGAAACCGGTGTATTTCGGTTAATGGGAAACCGGAGTACCCGAGTTACAAGGAAACCGGAGCATCTCAGTTACAGGGAACCCCGAGTATCCGAGTTACAGGGAAACTGGTGTATCTCAGTTACAGGGAAACCCAAGTATCTCAGTTAAAGGGAAACCCGAGTATCCGAGTTACAGTAAAACACGAGTATCTCAGTTACAGGGAAACCGGAGTATCTGAGTTACAGGGAAACCGGAGTATCCGAGTTACAGGGAACCCGAGTATCCGAGTTACAGGGAAACCGGAATATCTCAGTTACGGGGAAACCCGAGTATCCGAGTTACAGAGAAACCAGTGTATCTCAGTTACAGGGAAACCCGAGTATCCGAGTTACAGGTAAACCCGAGTATCTCAGTTTCAGGGAAACCAGAGTATCTCAGTTACAGGGAAACCCGATTATCTGAGTTACAGGGAAACCGGAGTATCTCAAGTACAGGGAAACCCGAGTATCCTAGTTACAGGGAAACCCGAGTATCTCAGTTACAGGGAAATCGGTGTATCTCAGTTACAGGGAAACTGGAGTATCCGAGTTACAGGGAAACTGGGGTATCTCAGTTACAGGGAAACCCGAGTATCCGAGTTACAGGGAAACCAGTGTATCTCAGTTGCAGGGAAACCGGACATTCTCAGTTACAGGGAAACACGAGAATTCTAGTTACAGGGAAACCCGAGTATCTCAGTTACAGGGAAACCGGTGTATCTCAGTTACAGGGAAACTGGAGCATCCGAATTACTGGGAAACCGGAGTATCTCAGTTACAGGGAAACCAGAGTATCCGAGTTACAGGGAAACCCGAGTATCCGAGTTACGAGGGAACTGGAGTATCTCAGTTACAGGGAAACCCGAGTATCCGAGTGACAGGGAAACCGGAGTATCCGAGGTAAAGGAAACTGGAGTATCTCAGTTACAGGGAAACCGGTGTTCCGAATTACAGGGAAACCAGAGTATCCGAGTTACAGGGAAACCGGTGTATCTCAGTTACGGGGAAGCTGGAGTACCCGAGTTACAGGGAAGCCGTAATATCTCAGTTACAGCGAAACCCGACTATCCGAGTTACAGAGAAACCGGTGTATCTGAGTTACAGGGAAACCCGAGTATCCGAGTTACAGGGAAACCAGAGTATCTCAGTTACAAGAAAACCCGAGTATCTCAGTTACAGGGAAACCCGAGTTTCCGAGTTACCGTGAAACCCGAGTGTCCGAGTTATAAGGAAACCCGTGTATGCTAGTTACAGGGAAACCCGAGTATCCGAGTTACAGGGAAACCGGTGTACCTCAGTTACAGGGTAACCAGTGTATCTCAGTTACAGGGAAACCCGAGTATCTAAGTTACAGGGACACACGTGTATCTCAGTTACAGGGAAACCGGAGTATCTCAGTTACAGGGAAACCGGAGTATCCCAGTTACAGGGAAACCCGGGTATCTGAGTTGCAGGGAAACCAGAGTATCTGAGTTACAGGGAAACCGGTGTATATCAGTTACAGGGAAACTGCAGTATCCCAGTTACAGGGAAACCCGCGTATCTCAGATACAGGGAAACCGGTGTATTTCGGTTAATGGGAAACCGGAGTACCCGAGTTACAAGGAAACCGGAGCATCTCAGTTACAGGGAAACCCGAGGATCCGAGTTACAGGGAAACTGGTGTATCTCAGTTACAGGGAAACCCAAGTATCTCAGTTACAGGGAAAGCCGAGTATCCGAGTTACAGTGAAACACGAGTATCTCAGTTACAGGGAAACCGGAGTATCTGAGTTGCAGGGAAACCGGAGTATCCGAGTTGCAGGGAACCCGAGTGTCCGAGTTACAGGGAAACCGGAATATCTCAGTTACGGGGAAACCCGAGTATCCGAGTTACAGAGAAACCGGTGTATCTCAGTTACAGGGAAACCCGTGTATCTCAGTTACAGGGAAATCCGAGTATCTCAATTACAGGAAAACCCGAGTATCTCAGTTACAGGGAAACCCGAGTATCTCAGTTACAGGGAAATCCGACTATCCGAGTGACAGTGAAACCTGAGTATCCGAGTTATAGGGAAACCCGTGTATGCTAGTTACAGGGAAACCCGAGTATCCGAGTTACAGGGAAACCGGTGTACCTCAGTTACAGGCTAACCAGTGTATCTCAGTTACAGGGAAACCCGAGTATCTAAGTTACAGGGAAACACGTGTATCTCAGTTACAGGGAAACCGAAGTATCTCAGTTACAGGGAAACCGGAGTATCCCAGTTACACGGAAACCCAGGTATTTGAGTTGCAGGGAAACCAGAGTATCCGAGTTACAAGGAAACCGGTGTATCTCAGTTACAGGGAAACTGGAGTATCCGAGTTACAGGGAAACCCGCGTATCCCAGATACAGGGAAACCAGTGTATCTCGGTTAATGGGAAACCGGAGTACCCGAGTTTCAAGGAAACCGGAGCATCTCAGTTATAGGAAAACCCGAGTATCCGAGTAACAGGGAAACCCAGGTATCTCAGTTACAGGGAAACCCGAGTATCCGAGTTACACTGAAACACGAGTATGCGAGTTACAGGGAAACCCGAGTATCTGATTTACAGCGAAACCGTAGTACCCGAGTTACAGGGAAACCGGAATATCTCAGTTACAGGCAAACTGGAGTATCCGAGTTAAAGGGACACCCGAGTATCGCAGTTACAGGGAAACGGGTGTATCTCAGTTACAGGGTAATCGGAGTACTCGAGTTACAGGTAAATCTGAATATTCGAGTTACAGGGAAACCCAAATATCTGAGTTACAGGGAAACCCGAGTATCTGAGTTACAGGAAACCCGTGTATCCGAGTTTCAGGGAATCCTGTGTACCTCTGTTACAGGGAAACCGGTGTATCCGACTTACAGGGAAACCCGAGTAACTCAGTTACACGGAAACCGGTGTATCCGAGTTACAGGGAAACCAGAGTATCTCAGTTACAGGGAAACCGGTGTATCTCACTTAAAGGGAAACCAGAGTATCTCAGTTACAGGGAAACCCGATTATCTGAGTTACAGGGAAACCCGTGTATCCGAGTTACAGGGAAACCCGAGGATCCGTGTTACAGGGAAACCCGAGTATCCCAGTTACAGGGAAACCGGAGTATCCCAGTTACAGGGAAACCTGAGTATCTCAGTTACAGAGAAACCGCTGTATCTCAGTTACAGGGAAACCCGAGTATCCGAGTTACAGGGAAACCGGTGTACCACAGTTACAGGCAAACCGGAGTATCTCAAGTACAGGGAAACCCGAGTATCCTAGTTACAGGGAAACCCGAGTATCTCAATTACAGGGAAACCGGTGTATCTCAGTTACAGGGAAACTGGAGTATCCGAGTTACAGGGAAACTGGGGTATCTCAGTTACAGGGAAACCCTAGTATCTGAGTTACAGGGAAACCAGTGTATCTCAGTTACAGGGAAACCGGACATTCTCAGTTACAGGGAAACATGAGAATTTTAGTTACAGGGAAACCCGAGTATCTCAGTTACAGGGAAACCGGTGTATCTCAGTTACAGGGAAACTGGAGCATCCAAATTACTGGGAAACCGGAGTATCTCAGTTACAGGGAAACCAGAGTATCTGAGTTACAGGGAAACCCGAGTATCCGAGTTACGGGGGAGCTGGGGTATCTCAGTTACAGGGAAACCCGAGTATCCGAGTGACAGGGAAACCGGAGTATCCGAGTTACAAGGAAACCGGAGCATCTCAGTTACAGGGAAACCCGAGTATCCGAGTTACAGGGAAACTGGTGTATCTCAGTTACAAGGAAACTAGAGTATCTCAGTTATAGGAAAACCGGTGTATCCGAGTAACAGGGAAACAGGAGTATCTCAGTTACAGGGAAACCGGAGTATCCGAGTTACAGGGAACCCGAGTATCCGAGTTACAGGGAACCCGAGTATCCGAGTTACAGGGAAACACGAGTATGCGAGTTACAGGGAAACCCAAGTATCTGATTTACAGCGAAACTGGAGTACCCGAGTTACAGGGAAACCGGAATATCTCAGTTACAGGGAAACCAGAGTATCTGAGTTACAGGGAAACCCGAGTATCCGAGTTACGGGGGAGCTGGGGTATCTCAGTTACAGGGAAACCCGAGTATCCGAGTAACAGGGAAACCGGAGTATCCGAGTTAAAGGAAACTGGAGTATCTCAGTTACAGTTAAACCGGTGTATCCGAATTACAGGGAAACCAGAGTATCCGAGTTACAGGGAAACCGGTGTATCTCAGTTACAGGGAAACTGGAGTACCCGAGTTACAGGGAAGCCGTAATATCTCAGTTACAGCAAAACCCGACTATCCAAGTTACAGAGAAACTGGTGTATCTGAGTTACAGGGATACCCGAGTATCCGAGTTACAGGGAAACCCGAGTATCTCAGTTTCAGGGAAACCAGAGTATCTCATTTACAGGGAAACCCGAGTATCTCAGTTACAGGGAAACTGGAGTATCCGAGTTACAGGGAAACTGGGGTATCTCAGTTACAGGGAAACCCGAGTATCCGAGTTACAGGGAAACCAGTGTATCTCAGTTACAGGGAAACCGGACATTCTCAGTTACAGGGAAATACGGGAATTCTAGTTACAGGGAAACCCGAGTATCTCAGTTACAGGGAAACCAGTGTATCTCAGTTACAGGGAAACTGGAGCATCCGAATTACTGGGAAACCGGAGTATCTCAGTTACAGGGAAACCAGAGTATCCGAGTTACAGGGAAACCCGAGTATCCGAGTTACGAGGGAACTAGAGTATCTCAGTTACAGGGAAACCCGAGTATCCAAGTGACAGGGAAACCGGAGTATCCGAGGTAAAGGAAACTGGAGTATCTCAGTTACAGGGAAACCGGTGTTCCGAATTACAGGGAAACCAGAGTATCCGAGTTACAGAGAAACCGGTGTATCTGAGTTACAGGGAAACCCGAGTATCCGAGTTACAGGGAAACCAGAGTATCTCAGTTACAAGAAAACCCGAGTATCTCAGTTACAGGGAAACCCGAGTTTCCGAGTTACCGTGAAACCCGAGTATCCGAGTTATAAGGAAACCCGTGTATGCTAGTTACAGGGAAACCCGAGTATCCGAGTTACAGGGAAACCGGTGTACCTCAGTTACAGGGTAGCCAGTGTATCTCAGTTACAGGGAAACCCGAGTATCTAAGTTACAGGGACACACGTGTATCTCAGTTACAGGGAAACCGGAGTATCTCAGTTACAGGGAAACCGGAGTATCCCAGTTACAGGGAAACCGGTGTATTTCGGTTAATGGGAAACCGGAGTACCCGAGTTACAAGGAAACCGGAGCATCTCAGTTACAGGGAAACCCGAGGATCCGAGTTACAGGGAAACTGGTGTATCTCAGTTACAGGGAAACCCAAGTATCTCAGTTACAGGGAAACCCGAGTATCCGAGTTACAGTGAAACACGAGTATCTCAGTTTCAGGGAAACCAGAGTATCTCAGTTACAGGGAAACCCGATTATCTGAGTTACAGGGAAACCGGTGTATCTCAGTTACAGGGAAACTGGAGCATCCGAATTACTGGGAAACTGGGGTATCTCAGTTACAGGGAAACCCGAGTATCCGAGTTACAGGGAAACCAGTGTATCTCAGTTGCAGGGAAACCGGACATTCTCAGTTACAGGGAAACACGAGAATTCTAGTTACAGGGAAACCCGAGTATCTCAGTTACAGGGAAACCGGTGTATCTCAGTTACAGGGAAACTGGAGCATCCGAATTACTGGGAAACCGGAGTATCTCAGTTACAGGGAAACCAGAGTATCCGAGTTACAGGGAAACCCGATTATCCGAGTTACGAGGGAACTGGAGTATCTCAGTTACAGGGAAACCCGAGTATCCGAGTGACAGGGAAACCGGAGTATCCGAGGTAAAGGAAACTGGAGTATCTCAGTTACAGGGAAACCGGTGTTCCGAATTACAGGGAAACCAGAGTATCCGAGTTACAGGGAAACCGGTGTATCTCAGTTACGGGGAAACTGGAGTACCCGAGTTACAGGGAAGCCGTAATATCTCAGTTACAGCGAAACCCGACTATCCGAGTTACAGAGAAACCGGTGTATCTGAGTTACAGGGAAACCCGAGTATCCGAGTTACAGGGAAACCAGAGTATCTCAGTTACAAGAAAACCCGAGTATCTCAGTTACAGGGAAACCCGAGTTTCCGAGTTACCGTGAAACCCGAGTATCCGAGTTATAAGGAAACCCGTGTATGCTAGTTACAGGGAAACCCGAGTATCCGAGTTACAGGGAAACCGGTGTACCTCAGTTACAGGGTAACCAGTGTATCTCAGTTACAGGGAAACCCGAGTATCTAAGTTACAGGGACACACGTGTATCTCAGTTACAGGGAAACCGGAGTATCTCAGTTACAGGGAAACCGGAGTATCCCAGTTACAGGGAAACCCGGGTATCTGAGTTGCAGGGAAACCAGAGTATCTGAGTTACAGGGAAACCGGTGTATATCAGTTACAGGGAAACTGCAGTATCCCAGTTACAGGGAAACCCGCGTATCTCAGATACAGGGAAACCGGTGTATTTCGGTTAATGGGAAACCGGAGTACCCGAGTTACAAGGAAACCGGAGCATCTCAGTTACAGGGAAACCCGAGGATCCGAGTTACAGGGAAACTGGTGTATCTCAGTTACAGGGAAACCCAAGTATCTCAGTTACAGGGAAAGCCGAGTATCCGAGTTACAGTGAAACACGAGTATCTCAGTTACAGGGAAACCGGAGTATCTGAGTTGCAGGGAAACCGGAGTATCCGAGTTACAGGGAACCCGAGTGTCCGAGTTACAGGGAAACCGGAATATCTCAGTTACGGGGAAACCCGAGTATCCGAGTTACAGAGAAACCGGTGTATCTCAGTTACAGGGAAACCCGTGTATCTCAGTTACAGGGAAATCCGAGTATCTCAATTACAGGAAAACCCGAGTATCTCAGTTACAGGGAAACCCGAGTATCTCAGTTACAGGGAAATCCGACTATCCGAGTGACAGTGAAACCTGAGTATCCGAGTTATAGGGAAACCCGTGTATGCTAGTTACAGGGAAACCCGAGTATCCGAGTTACAGGGAAACCGGTGTACCTCAGTTACAGGCTAACCAGTGTATCTCAGTTACAGGGAAACCCGAGTATCTAAGTTACAGGGAAACACGTATATCTCAGTTACAGGGAAACCGAAGTATCTCAGTTACAGGGAAACCGGAGTATCCCAGTTACACGGAAACCCAGGTATTTGAGTTGCAGGGAAACCAGAGTATCCGAGTTACAAGGAAACCAGTGTATCTCGGTTAATGGGAAACCGGAGTACCCGAGTTTCAAGGAAACCGGAGCATCTCAGTTACAGGGAGACCCGAGTATCCGAGTTACAGGGAAACCGGTGTATCTCAGTTACAGTGAAACTAGAGTATCTCAGTTATAGGAAAACCCGAGTATCCGAGTAACAGGGAAACCCAGGTATCTCAGTTACAGGGAAACCCGAGTATCCGAGTTACAGTGAAACACGAGTATGCGAGTTACAGGGAAACCCGAGTATCTGATTTACAGCGAAACCGTAGTACCCGAGTTACAGGGAAACCGGAATATCTCAGTTACAGGCAAACTGGAGTATCCGAGTTAAAGGGACACCCGAGTATCGCAGTTACAGGGAAACGGGTGTATCTCAGTTACAGGGTAATCGGAGTACTCGAGTTACAGGTAAATCTGAATATTCGAGTTACAGGGAAACCCAAATATCTGAGTTACAGGGAAACCCGAGTATCTGAGTTACAGGAAACCCGTGTATCCGAGTTTCAGGGAATCCTGTGTACCTCTGTTACAGGGAAACCGGTGTATCCGACTTACAGGGAAACCCGAGTAACTCAGTTACACGGAAACCGGTGTATCCGAGTTACAGGGAAACCAGAGTATCTCAGTTACAGGGAAACCGGTGTATCTCACTTAAAGGGAAACCAGAGTATCTCAGTTACAGGGAAACCCGATTATCTGAGTTACAGGGAAACCCGTGTATCCGAGTTACAGGGAAACCCGAGGATCCGTGTTACAGGGAAACCCGAGTATCCCAGTTACAGGGAAACCGGAGTATCCCAGTTACAGGGAAACCTGAGTATCTCAGTTACAGAGAAACCGCTGTATCTCAGTTACAGGGAAACCCGAGTATCCGAGTTACAGGGAAACCGGTGTACCACAGTTACAGGCAAACCGGAGTATCTCAAGTACAGGGAAACCCGAGTATCCTAGTTACAGGGAAACCCGAGTATCTCAATTACAGGGAAACCGGTGTATCTCAGTTACAGGGAAACTGGAGTATCCGAGTTACAGGGAAACTGGGGTATCTCAGTTACAGGGAAACCCGAGTATCCGAGTTACAGGGAAACCAGTGTATCTCAGTTACAGGGAAACCGGACATTCTCAGTTACAGGGAAACACGAGAATTTTAGTTACAGGGAAACCCGAGTATCTCAGTTACAGGGAAACCGGTGTATCTCAGTTACAGGGAAACTGGAGCATCCGAATTACTGGGAAACCGGAGTATCTCAGTTACAGGGAAACCAGAGTATCTGAGTTACAGGGAAACCCGAGTATCCGAGTTACGGGGGAGCTGGGGTATCTCAGTTACAGGGAAACCCGAGTATCCGAGTGACAGGGAAACCGGAGTATCCGAGTTACAAGGAAACCGGAGCATCTCAGTTACAGGGAAACCCGAGTATCCGAGTTGCAGGGAAACTGGTGTATCTCAGTTACAAGGAAACTAGAGTATCTCAGTTATAGGAAAACCCGTGTATCCGAGTAACAGGGAAACACGAGTATCTCAGTTACAGGGAAACCGGAGTATCTGAGTTACAGGGAAACCGGAGTATCCGAGTTACAGGGAACCCGAGTATCCGAGTTACAGGGAACCCGAGTATCCGAGTTACAGGGAAACACGAGTATGCGAGTTACAGGGAAACCCAAGTATCTGATTTACAGCGAAACTGGAGTACCCGAGTTACAGGGAAACCGGAATATCTCAGTTACAGGGAAACCAGAGTATCTGAGTTACAGGGAAACCCGAGTATCCGAGTTACGGGGGAGCTGGGGTATCTCAGTTACAGGGAAACCCGAGTATCCGAGTAACAGGGAAACCGGAGTATCCGAGTTAAAGGAAACTGGAGTATCTCAGTTACAGTTAAACCGGTGTATCCGAATTACAGGGAAACCAGAGTATCCGAGTTACAGGGAAATCGGTGTATCTCAGTTACAGGGAAACTGGAGTACCCGAGTTACAGGGAAGCCGTAATATCTCAGTTACAGCAAAACCCGACTATCCAGGTTACAGAGAAACTGCTGTATCTGAGTTACAGGGATACCCGAGTATCCGAGTTACAGGGAAACCCGAGTATCTCAGTTTCAGGGAAACCAGAGTATCTCATTTACAGGGAAACCCGAGTATCTCAGTTACAGGAAAACCCGAGTATCTCAGTTACAGGGAAATCGGTGTATCTCAGTTACAGGGAAACTGGAGTATCCGAGTTACAGGGAAACTGGGGTATCTCAGTTACAGGGAAACCCGAGTATCCGAGTTACAGGGAAACCAGTGTATCTCAGTTACAGGGAAACCGGACATTCTCAGTTACAGGGAAACACGGGAATTCTAGTTACAGGGAAACCCGAGTATCTCAGTTACAGGGAAACCGGTGTATCTCAGTTACAGGGAAACTGGAGCATCCGAATTACTGGGAAACCGGAGTATCTCAGTTACAGGGAAACCAGAGTATCCGAGTTACAGGGAAACCCGAGTATCCGAGTTACGAGGGAACTAGAGTATCTCAGTTACAGGGAAACCCGAGTATCCAAGTGACAGGGAAACCGGAGTATCCGAGGTAAAGGAAACTGGAGTATCTCAGTTACAGGGAAACCGGTGTTCCGAATTACAGGGAAACCAGAGTATCCGAGTTACAGGGAAACCGGTGTATCTCAGTTACGGGAAAACTGGAGTACCCGAGTTACAGGGAAGCCGTAATATCTCAGTTACAGCGAAACCCGACTATCCGAGTTACAGAGAAACCGGTGTATCTGAGTTACAGGGAAACCCGAGTATCCGAGTTACAGGGAAACCAGAGTATCTCAGTTACAAGAAAACCCGAGTATCTCAGTTACAGGGAAACCCGAGTTTCCGAGTTACCGTGAAACCCGAGTATCCGAGTTATAAGGAAACCCGTGTATGCTAGTTACAGGGAAACCCGAGTATCCGAGTTACAGGGAAACCGGTGTACCTCAGTTACAGGGTAGCCAGTGTATCTCAGTTACAGGGAAACCCGAGTATCTAAGTTACAGGGACACACGTGTATCTCAGTTACAGGGAAACCGGAGTATCTCAGTTACAGGGAAACCGGAGTATCCCAGTTACAGGGAAACCCGGGTATCTGAGTTGCAGGGAAACCAGAGTATCTGAGTTACAGGGAAACCGGTGTATATCAGTTACAGGGAAACTGCAGTATCCCAGTTACAGGGAAACCCGCGTATCTCAGATACAGGGAAACCGGTGTATTTCGGTTAATGGGAAACCGGAGTACCCGAGTTACAAGGAAACCGGAGCATCTCAGTTACAGGGAAACCCGAGGATCCGAGTTACAGGGAAACTGGTGTATCTCAGTTACAGGGAAACCCAAGTATCTCAGTTACAGGGAAACCCGAGTATCCGAGTTACAGTGAAACACGAGTATCTCAGTTACAGGGAAACCGGAGTATCTGAGTTACAGGGAAACCGGAGTATCCGAGTTACAGGGAACCCGAGTGTCCGAGTTACAGGGAAACCGGAATATCTCAGTTACGGGGAAACCCGAGTATCCGAGTTACAGAGAAACCGGTGTATCTCAGTTACAGGGAAACCCGTGTATCTCAGTTACAGGGAAATCCGAGTATCTCAATTACAGGAAAACCCGAGTATCTCAGTTACAGGGAAACCCGAGTATCTCAGTTACAGGGAAATCCGACTATCCGAGTGACAGTGAAACCTGAGTATCCGAGTTATAGGGAGACCCGTGTATGCTAGTTACAGGGAAACCCGAGTATCCGAGTTACAGGGAAACCGGTGTACCTCAGTTACAGGCTAACCAGTGTATCTCAGTTACAGGGAAACCCGAGTATCTAAGTTACAGGGAAACACGTGTATCTCAGTTACAGGGAAACCGAAGTATCTCAGTTACAGGGAAACCGGAGTATCCCAGTTACACGGAAACCCAGGTATTTGAGTTGCAGGGAAACCAGAGTATCCGAGTTACAAGGAAACCGGTGTATCTCAGTTACAGGGAAACTGGAGTATCCGAGTTACGGGGAAACCCGCGTATCCCAGATACAGGGAAACCAGTGTATCTCGGTTAATGGGAAACCGGAGTACCCGAGTTTCAAGGAAACCGGAGCATCTCAGTTACAGGGAGACCCGAGTATCCGAGTTACAGGGAAACCGGTGTATCTCAGTTACAGTGAAACTAGAGTATCTCAGTTATAGGAAAACCCGAGTATCCGAGTAACAGGGAAACCCAGGTATCTCAGTTACAGGGAAACCCGAGTATCCGAGTTACAGTGAAACACGAGTATGCGAGTTACAGGGAAACCCGAGTATCTGATTTACAGCGAAACCGTAGTACCCGAGTTACAGGGAAACCGGAATATCTCAGTTACAGGCAAACTGGAGTATCCGAGTTAAAGGGACACCCGAGTATCGCAGTTACAGGGAAACGGGTGTATCTCAGTTACAGGGTAATCGGAGTACTCGAGTTACAGGTAAATCTGAATATTCGAGTTACAGGGAAACCCAAATATCTGAGTTACAGGGAAACCCGAGTATCTGAGTTACAGGAAACCCGTGTATCCGAGTTTCAGGGAATCCTGTGTACCTCTGTTACAGGGAAACCGGTGTATCCGACTTACAGGGAAACCCGAGTAACTCAGTTACACGGAAACCGGTGTATCCGAGTTACAGGGAAACCAGAGTATCTCAGTTACAGGGAAACCGGTGTATCTCACTTAAAGGGAAACCAGAGTATCTCAGTTACAGGGAAACCCGATTATCTGAGTTACAGGGAAACCCGTGTATCCGAGTTACAGGGAAACCCGAGGATCCGTGTTACAGGGAAACCCGAGTATCCCAGTTACAGGGAAACCGGAGTATCCCAGTTACAGGGAAACCTGAGTATCTCAGTTACAGAGAAACCGCTGTATCTCAGTTACAGGGAAACCCGAGTATCCGAGTTACAGGGAAACCGGTGTACCACAGTTACAGGCAAACCGGAGTATCTCAAGTACAGGGAAACCCGAGTATCCTAGTTACAGGGAAACCCGAGTATCTCAATTACAGGGAAACCGGTGTATCTCAGTTACAGGGAAACTGGAGTATCCGAGTTACAGGGAAACTGGGGTATCTCAGTTACAGGGAAACCCTAGTATCTGAGTTACAGGGAAACCAGTGTATCTCAGTTACAGGGAAACCGGACATTCTCAGTTACAGGGAAACACGAGAATTTTAGTTACAGGGAAACCCGAGTATCTCAGTTACAGGGAAACCGGTGTATCTCAGTTACAGGGAAACTGGAGCATCCGAATTACTGGGAAACCGGAGTATCTCAGTTACAGGGAAACCAGAGTATCTGAGTTACAGGGAAACCCGAGTATCCGAGTTACGGGGGAGCTGGGGTATCTCAGTTACAGGGAAACCCGAGTATCCGAGTGACAGGGAAACCGGAGTATCCGAGTTACAAGGAAACCGGAGCATCTCAGTTACAGGGAAACCCGAGTATCCGAGTTGCAGGGAAACTGGTGTATCTCAGTTACAGGGAAACTAGAGTATCTCAGTTATAGGAAAACCCGTGTATCCGAGTAACAGGGAAACACGAGTATCTCAGTTACAGGGAAACCGGAGTATCTGAGTTACAGGGAAACCGGAGTATCCGAGTTACAGGGAACCCGAGTATCCGAGTTACAGGGAACCCGAGTGTCCGAGTTACAGGGAAACACGAGTATGCGAGTTACAGGGAAACCCAAGTATCTGATTTACAGCGAAACTGGAGTACCCGAGTTACAGGGAAACCGGAATATCTCAGTTACAGGGAAACCAGAGTATCTGATTTACAGGGAAACCCGAGTATCCGAGTTACGGGGGAGCTGGGGTATCTCAGTTACAGGGAAACCCGAGTATCCGAGTAACAGGGAAACCGGAGTATCCGAGTTAAAGGAAACTGGAGTATCTCAGTTACAGTTAAACCGGTGTATCCGAATTACAGGGAAACCAGAGTATCCGAGTTACAGGGAAACCGGTGTATCTCAGTTACAGGGAAACTGGAGTACCCGAGTTACAGGGAAGCCGTAATATCTCATTTACAGCAAAACCCGACTATCCAAGTTACAGAGAAACCGGTGTATCTGAATTACAGGGATACCCGAGTATCCGAGTTACAGGGAAACCCGAGTATCTCAGTTTCAGGGAAACCAGAGTATCTCATTTACAGGGAAACCCGAGTATCTCAGTTACAGGAAAACCCGAGTATCTCAGTTACAGGGAACCCGAGTATCTCAGTTACAGGGAAACCCGAGTATCCGAGTTACCGTGAAACCCGAGTATCCGAGTTATACGGAAACCCGTGTATGCTAGTTACAGGGAAAACCGAGTATCCGAGTTACAGGGAAACCGGTGTACCTCAGTTACAGGGTAACCAGTGTATCTCAGTTACAGGGAAACCCGAGTATCTAAGTTACAGGGACACACGTATATCTCAGTTACAGGGAAACTGGAGTATCCCAGTTACAGGGAAACCCGCGTATCTCAGATACAGGGAAACCGGTGTATTTCGGTTAATGGGAAACCGGAGTACCCGAGTTACAAGGAAACCGGAGCATCTCAGTTACAGGGAAACCCGAGTATCCGAGTTACAGGGAAACTGGTGTATCTCAGTTACAGGGAAACTAGAGTATCTCAGTTATAGGAAAACCCGTGTATCCGAGTAACAGGGAAACACGAGTATCTCAGTTACAGGGAAACGGGAGTATCTGAGTTATAGGGAAACCGGAGTATCCGAGTTTCAGGGAACCCGAGTATCCGAGTTACAGGGAACCCGAGTATCCGAGTTACAGGGAAACACGAGTATGCGAGTTACAGGAAAACCCAAGTATCTGATTTACAGCGAAACCGGAGTACCCGAGTTACAGGGAAACCGGAATATCTCAGTTACAGGCAAACTGGAGTATCCGAGTTACAGGGAAACCCGAGTATCGCAGTTACAGGGACACCAGAGTATCTCAGGTTCAGGGAAATCCGAGTATCCCTGTTACAGGAAAACCGGTGTATCTCAGTTACAGGGAAACTGAGTATCCAAGTTACAGGGAAACTCCTGTATCGAGTTACAGGGAAAGCCACGTATCTCAATTAAAGGGAAACCAGTGTGCACTCCGTTACAGGGAAACCGGAGTACCTGAGTTACAGGGAAACCGGAGTACCCGAGTTACAGGGAAATCCGAGTATCTCAGTTACATGGTAACCCGAGTATCCGAGTTACAGGGAAACTTGAGTATCCGAGTTACAGGGAAGCACAAGTATCCGAGTTACAGGGAAACCCAGGTATCTGAGTTACAGGGAAACCCGAGTATCTTCAGTTACAGGGAAACCTGTGTATATCACTTACAGAGAAACCGGAATATCGGGGTTACAGGGAAACCCGAATATCTGAGTTACTGTGAAACTGGAGTATCCGAGTCACAGGGAAACCCAAGTATCTCAGTTACAGGGAAACCGGAGTATCCGACTTACAGGGAAACCAGTGTATCTCCTTTACAGGGAAACCGGCGTACCCGAGTTACAGGGAAACCAGTGTATCTCAGTTACAGGGAACCCCGAGTATCTCAGTTACGGGGAAACCAGAGTATCTCAGTTACAGGGAAACCCGAGTATCTCAGTTGCAGGGAAACCAGAGTATCTCAGTTTACAGGGAAAACCGAGTATCCAAATTACAGGGAAACCGGTGTATCTCAGTTACAGGGAAACCTGAGTATCCGAGTTACAGGGAAACCCGCGTACCTCAGTTACAGGGAAACCGATGTATCTCAGTTACAAGGAAACCGGAGTACCCGAGTTACAGGGAAACCCGAGTATCCGAGTTACAGGGAAACACAGGTATCCGAGTTCCAGGGAAACCCAGGTATCTGAGTTACAGGGAAACCGGAGTATCCGAGTTACAGGGAAACCTGAGTGTCCGAGTTACAGGGAAACACAAGTATCCGAGTTACAGGGAAACCCGAGTATCTCAGTTACAGGGAAACCAGAGTATCTCAGTTACAGGAAACCCGAGTATCTGAGTTACAGGGAAACTGGTGTATCTCAGTTACAGGGAAACCTGTGTATCCGAGTTACAGGGAAACCGGTGTATTTCAGTTAAAGGGAAACCAGAGTATCTCAGTTACTGGGAAACCCGAGTATCTGAGTTACACGGAAACACGAGTATCTCAGTTACAGGGAAACCGGAGTATCTCAGTTACAGGGAAACCCGAGTATCCGAGTTACAGGGAAACCGGTGAATCTCCGTTACAGGGAAACGGTGTATCTGAGTAACAGGGAAACCTGCGTATCTCAGTTACAGGGAAACCGGAGTATCCGACTTACAGCGAAACCCGAGTATCTCAGTTACAGGGAAACCAGAGTATCTCAGTTACAGGGAAACCCAAGTATATAAGTTACAAGTAAACCGGTGTATATCAGTTACAGGGAAACCGGAGTATCCGACTTACAGCGAAACCTGAGTATCTCAGTTACAGGGAAACCAGAGTATCTCAGTAACAGGGAAACCCGAGTATCCGAGTTACAGTGAAACCGGTGTATCTCAGTTACAGGGAAACCAAAAATCGTACTTACAGGGAAATCCGAGTATCCAAGTTGCAGGGATACCGGAGTATCTCAGCTACAGGGAAACCAGAGTATCTCAGTTACAGGGAAACCCGAGTATCCGAGTTACAGGGAAACCTGTTTATCTCAGTTCCAGGGAAACCGGTGTATCTCAGTTAAAGGGAAACCGGAGTATCCGATTTACAGGGAAAGCGGAATAGCTCAGTTACAGGGAAACCCGGGTATCCGACTTACAGGGAAACCCAAGTATCCGAGTTACAGGGAAACCGGAGTATCCGAGTTCTAGGGAAACCCGAGAATCCGAGTTACAGGGAAACCCGAGAATCTCAGTTACTGGGAAACCGTTATATCTCAGTTATACGGAAACCCGACTATCCGATTTACAGGGAAACCCCAGTATCTGAGTTACAGGGAAATCCGTGTATTGCATTTATAGGGAAACCCAAATATCTGAGTTACAGGGAAACCGGAGTATCCGAGTTACAGGGAAACTCAAGTATCTCAGTTACAGGGAAACCGGTGTATATCAGTTACAGGGAAACCGGAGTATCCGAGTTACAGGGAACCCTGAGTATCTCAGTTACAGGGAAACCGGAGTATCTCAGTTACAGGGAAACCCGAGTATCCAAGTTACAGGGAAACCGGAGTACCCGAGTAACAGGGAAACCGGAGTATCCGAGTTACAGGGAAACACAAGTATCCGAGTTACAGGGAAACCCAGGTATCTGAGTTACGTGCAAACCCAAGTATCTCAGTTACAGGGAAACCAAAGTATCTCAGTAACAGGGAAACCCGAGTATCCGAGTTACAGGGAAACTGGTGTATCTCAGTTACAGGGAAACCGGATTACCCGAGTTACAGGGAAACCTGTGTATCCGAGTAACAGGGAAACCCGAGTATCTCAGTTACAGGGAAACCAGACTATCTCAGCTACAGGAAAACCGAGTATCTGAGTTACCGGGAAAATGGTGTATCTCAGTTACAGTGAAACCGGAGTATCCGAGTCACATGGAAACCCGCGTCTCTCAGTTACTGGGAAACCGGTGTATCCGAGTTACAGGGAAACCGGAGTATCCGAGTTACCGGGAAACCTGAGTGTCCGAGTTACAGGGAAACACAAGTATCCGAGTTACAGGGAAACCCGAGTATCTCAGTTACAGGGAAACCAGAGTATCTCAGTTACAGGGAAACCAGAATATCTTAGATACAGGAAACCCATGTATGCGAGTTACAGGGAAACTGGTGTATCTCAGTTACAGGGAAACCGGAGTACCCGAATTACAGGGAAACCGGAATATCTCAGTTACGGGGACACCCGAGTATTTGAGTTACAGGGAAACCAGTGTATTTCAGTTACAGGGAAACCAGAGTATCTCAGTTACAGGAAAACCCGAGCATCCGAGTTACAGGGAGACCCAAGAATCTCAGTTACAGGGAAACCCGAGTATCCGAGTTACAGGGAAACCCGAGTATATAAGTTACAGGGAAACCGGTGTATATCAGTTACAGGGAAACTGGAGTATCCGACTTACAGCGAAACCCGAGTATCTCAGTTACAGGGAAACCCGGGTATCCGAGTTACAGGGAAACCCGAGTATCTCAGTTACAGGGAATTTTGATTATCCGAGTTACAGGGAAACCCAAGTATACGAGTTACAGGGAAACCGGAGTATCCGAGTTCTAGGGAAACCTGAGAATCCGAGTTACACGGAAACCCGAGTATTTCAGTTACTGGGAAACCGTTATATCTCAGTTATACGGAAACCCGACTATCCGATTCACAGGGAAACCCCAGTATCCGAGTTACAGGGAAACTCAAGTATCTCAGTTACAGGGAAACCCGAGTATCCAAGTTACAGGGAAACCCGAGTATCCATGTTACAGGGAAACCCGCGTATCTCAGTTACAGGGAAACCGATGTATCTCAGTTACAAGGAAACCGGAGTACCCGAGTTACAGGGAAACCTGTTTATCTCAGTTCCAGAGAAACCGGTGTATCTCAGTTAAATGGAAACCGGAATATCGGGGTTACAGGGAAACCCGAATATCTGAGTTACAGGGAAACCGGACTATCCGAGTTACAGGAAAACCCAAGTATCTCAGTTACAGGGAAACCGGTGTATATCAGTTACAGGGAAACCAGAGTATCCGAGTTACAGGGAAACCGGTGTATCTCCGTTACAGGGAAACCGGCGTACCCGAGTTACAGGGAAACAGTGTATCCGAGTAACAGGGAAACCTGAGTATCTCAGTTACAGGGAAACCAGAATATCTTAGTTACAGAAAACCTAAGTATCCGAGTTACAGGGAAACTGGTGTATCTCAGTTACAGGGAAACCGGTGTATCTCAGTTACAGGGAAACCGGAGTACCCGAATTACAGGGAAACCGGAATATCTCAGTTACGGGGACACCCGAGTATTTGAGTTACAGGGAAACCAGTGTATTTCAGTTACAGGGAAACCAGACTATCTCAGTTACAGGAAAACCCGAGTATCCGAATTACAGGGAAACCTGAGTATATAAGTTACAGGGAAACCAGTGTATATCAGTTACAGGGAAACTGGAGTATCCGACTTACAGCGAAACCCGAGTATCTCAGTTACAGGGAAACCCGGGTATCCGAGTTACAGGAAACCCAAGTATCCGAGTTACAGGGAAACCCGAGTATCTCAGTTACAGGGAAACCAGAGTATCTCAGTTACAGGGAAACCCAAGTATATAAGTTACAAGGAAACCGGTGTATATCAGTTACAGCGAAACCGGAGTATCCGACTTACAGCGAAACCTGAGTATCTCAGTTACAGGGAAACCAGAGTATCTCAGTAACAGGGAAACCCGAGTTTTCGAGTTACAGTGAAACCGGTGTATCTCAGTTACAGGGAAACCAAAAAATCGTAGTTACAGGGAAACCCGAGTATCCAAGTTGCAGGGATACCGGAGTATCTCAGCTACAGGGAAACCAGAGTATCTCAGTTACAGGGAAACCGGTGTATATCAGTTACAGGGAAACCGGAGTATCCGAGTTACAGGGAACCCTGAGTATCTCAGTTACAGGGAAACCAGAGTATCTCAGTTACAGGGAAACCCGAGTATCCAAGTTACAGGGAAACCGGAGTACCCGAGTAACAGGGAAACCGGAGTATCCGAGTTACAGGGAAACACAAGTATCCGAGTTACAGGGAAACCCAAGTATCTGAGTTACAGGGAAACCGGAGTATCCGAGTTACAGAGAAACCCGAGTATCCGAGTTACGGGGAAACCCAGGTATCTGAGTTACGTGCAAACCCAAGTATCTCAGTTATAGGGAAACCAAAGTATCTCAGTAACAGGGAAACCCGAGTATCCGAGTTACAGGGAAACTGGTGTATCTCAGTTACAGGGAAACCGGATTACCCGAGTTACAGGGAAACCTGTGTATCCGAGTAACAGGGAAACCCGAGTATCTCAGTTACAGGGAAACCAGAGTATCTCAGTCACAGGAAACCCGAGTATCTGAGTTACAGGGAAAATGGTGTATCTCAGTTACTGGGAAACCGGTGTATCCGAGTTACAGGGAAACCGGTGTATTTCAGTTAAAGGGAAACCAGAGTATCTCAGTTACAGGAAAACCCGAGCACCCGAGTTACAAGGAAACCCGAGTATCTCAGTTACAGGGAAACCGGAGTATCTCAGTTACAGGGAAACCCGAGTATCCGAGTTACAGGGAAACCCGAGTATCCGAGTTACAGGGAAACACAAGTATCTGAGTTACAGGGAAACCCAAGTATCTCAGTTACAGGGAAACCCGAGTACATAAGTTACAGGGAAACCGGTGTATATCAGTTACAGTGAAACCGGAGTATCCGACTTACAGGGAAACCCAAGTATCTCAGTTACAGGGAAACCAGAGTATCTCAGTAACAGGGAAACCCGAGTATCCGCGTTACAGGGAAACCGGTGTATCTCAGTTACAGGGAAACCTGAATATCTTAGTTACAGGGAAACCCGAGTATCCGAGTTGAAGGGATACCGGAGTATCTCAGCTACAGGGAAACCAGAGTATCTCAGTTACAGGGAAATCCGAGTATCCGAGTTACAGGAAAACCTGTTTTTCTCAGTTCCAGGGAAACTGGTGTATCTCAGTTAAAGGGAAACCGGAATATCGGGGTTACAGGGAAACCCGAATATCTTAGTTGCAGGAAACTCAGAGTATCTGAGTTACAGGGAAACCGGAGTAACTCAATTACAGGGAAACTGGAGTATCCGAGTTACAGGGAAACCGGAATATCTCACTGACAGGGAAACCCGAGTATCCGAGTTACAGGAAATCCGAGTATCCGAGTTACACGGAAACCCGAGTATCTCAGTTACAGGGAATACCGATTATCCGAGTTACAGGGAAACCGTTATATCTCAGTTATACGGAAATCCGACTATCCGAGTTACAGGGAAATTGGAGTATCCGAGTTAGAGGGAAACCGGAATTTCTCAGTTGCAGGGAAACCAGAGTATCTCAGTTACAGGGAAACCCGAGTATCCGAGTTACAGGGAAACCTGTTTATCTCAGTTCCAGAGAAACCGGTGTATCTCAGTTAAATGGAAACCGGAATATCCGAGTTACAGGGAAACCAGTGTATCTCCGTTACAGGGAAACTTGCGTACCCTAGTTACAGGGAAACCACATTATTCCAGTTACAGGGAAACTGGTGTATCTCAGTTACAGGGAAACCGGCATACCCGAGTTACAGGGAAACCAGTGTATCTCAGTTACAGGGAAACCGGAGTACCCTAGTTACAGGGAAACCCGAGTAGCTGAGTTACAGGGAAACCCAAATATCTCAGTTACAGGGAAACCCGAGTATATAAGTACACGGAAACCGGTGTATATCAGTTACAGTGAAACCGGAGTATCCGACTTACAGGGAAACCCAAGTATCTCAGTTACAGGGAAACCAGTGTATCTCAGTTACAGGGAACCCCGAGTATCTCAGTTACAGGGAAACCAGAGTATCTCAGTTACAGGGAACCCCGAGTATCTCAGTTACGGGGAAACCAGAGTATCTCAGTTACAGGGAAACCCGAGTATCTCAGTTGCAGGGAAACCAGAGTATCTCAGTTTACAGGGAAAACCGAGTATCCAAATTACAGGGAAACCGGTGTATCTCAGTTACAGGGAAACCTGAGTATCCGAGTTACAGGGAAACCCGCGTATCTCAGTTACAGGGAAACCGATGTATCTCAGTTACAAGGAAACCGGAGTACCCGAGTTACAGGGAAACCCGAGTATCCGAGTTACAGGGAAACACAGGTATCCGAGTTCCAGGGAAACCCAGGTATCTGAGTTACAGGGAAACCGGAGTATCCGAGTTACAGGGAAACCTGAGTGTCCGAGTTACAGGGAAACACAAGTATCCGAGTTACAGGGAAACCCGAGTATCTCAGTTACAGGGAAACCAGAGTATCTCAGTTACAGGAAACCCGAGTATCTGAGTTACAGGGAAACTGGTGTATCTCAGTTACAGGGAAACCGGTGTATCCGAGTTACAGGGAAACCGGTGTATTTCAGTTAAAGGGAAACCAGAGTATCTCAGTTACTGGGAAACCCGAGTATCTGAGTTACACGGAAACACGAGTATCTCAGTTACAGGGAAACCCGAGTATCCGACTTACAGGGAAACCCGAGTATCCGAGTTACAGGGAAACACAAGTATCTGAGTTACAGGGAAACCAGAGTATCTCAGTTACAGGAAACCCGTGTATCTGAGTTAGAGGGAAACTGGGGTATCTCAGTTACAGGGAAACCGGTGTATCCGAGTTACAGGGAAACCGGTGTATTTCAGTTAAAGGGAAACCAGAGTATCTCAGTTACTGGGAAACCCGAGTATCTGAGTTACACGGAAACACGAGTATCTCAGTTACAGGGAAATCCGAGTATCCGACTTACAGGGAAACCCGAGTATCCGAGTTACAGGAAAACACAAGTATCTGAGTTACAGGGAAACCCAAGTATTCTCAGTTACAGGGAAACACGAGTACATAAGTTGCAGGGAAACCGGTGTATATCAGTTACAGGGAAACCGGAGTATCCGAGTTAAAGGGAAACCGGTGTATCTTCATTACAGGGAAACCGGCGTACCCGAGTTACAGGGAAACCAGTGTATCTCAGTTACAGGGAAACCGGAGTACCCTAGTTACAGGGAAACCACATTATTCCAGTTACAGGGAAACTGGTGTATCTCAGTTACAGGGAAACCGGCATACCCGAGTTACAGGGAAACCAGTGTATCTCAGTTACAGGGAAACCGGAGTACCCTAGTTACAGGGAAACCCGAGTAGCCGAGTTACAGGGAAACCCGAGTATCCGAGTTACAGCGAAACACAAGTAGCTGAGTTACAGGGAATCCCAAATATCTCAGTTACAGGGAAACCCGAGTATATAAGTACACGGAAACCGGTGTATATCAGTTACAGTGAAACCGGAGTATCCGACTTACAGGGAAACCCAAGTATCTCAGTTACAGGGAAACCAGTGTATCTCAGTTACAGGGAACCCCGAGTATCTCAGTTACAGAGAAACCAGAGTATCTCAGTTACAGGGAACCCCGAGTATCTCAGTTACGGGGAAACCAGAGTACCTCAGTTACAGGGAAACCCGAATATCTCAGTTGCAGGGAAACCAGAGTATCTCAGTTTACAGGGAAAACCGAGTATCCAAATTACAGGGAAACCGGTGTATCTCAGTTCCAGGGAAACCGGTGTATCTCAGTTAACGGGAAACCGGAGTATCCGATTTACAGGGAAAGCGGAATATCTCAGTTACAGGGAAACCCGGGTATCCGACTTACAGGGAAACCCAAGTATCCGAGTTACAGGGAAACCGGAGTATCCGAATTCTAGGGAAACCCAAGAATCCGAGTTACAGGGAAACCCGAGAATCTCAGTTACTGGGAAACCGTTATATCTCAGTTATACGGAAACCCGACTATCCGATTTACAGGGAAACCCCAGTATCTGAGTTACAGGGAAATCCGTGTATTGCATTTATAGGGAAACCCAAATATCTGAGTTACAGGGAAACCGGAGTATCCGAGTTACAGGGAAACTCAAGTATCTCAGTTACAGGGAAACCGGTGTATATCAGTTACAGGGAAACCGGAGTATCCGAGTTACAGGGAACCCTGAGTATCTCAGTTACAGGGAAACCAGAGTATCTCAGTTACAGGGAAACCCGAGTATCCAAGTTACAGGGAAACCGGAGTACCCGAGTAACAGGGAAACCCGAGTATCCGAGTTACAGGGAAACACAAGTATCCGAGTTACAGAGAAACCCAGGTATCTGACTTACAGGGAAACCGGAGTATCCGAGTTACAGAGAAACCCGAGTATCCGAGTTACGGGGAAACGCAAATATCCGAGTTACAGGGAAACCCAAGTATCTGAGTTACGTGCAAACCCAAGTATCTCAGTTACAGGGAAACCAAAGTATCTCAGTAACAGGGAAACCCGAGTATCCGAGTTACAGGGAAACTGGTGTATCTCAGTTACAGGGAAACCGGATTACCCGAGTTACAGGGAAACCTGTGTATCCGAGTTACAGGGAAACTCAAGTATCTCAGTTACAGGAAAACCAGAGTATCTCAGTTACAGGGAAACCCGAGTATCCAAGTTACAGGGAAACCGATGTATCTCAGATACAAGGAAACCGGAGTACCCGAGTTACAGGGAAACCCGAGTATCCGAGTTACAGGGAAACTCATGTATCCGAGTTACAGGGAAACCCGAGTATCTCAGTTACAGGGAAACCGGAGTATCCGAGTTACAGGTAAACCCGAGTATCCGAGTTACAGGGAAACACAAGTATCCGAGTTACAGGGAAACCGGTGTATTTCAGTTAAAGGGAAACACGAGTATCTCAGCTACAGGGAAACCCGAGTATCCGATTTACAGGGAATCCCGAGTATCCGAGTTACAGGGAAACACAAGTATCTGAGTTACAGGGAAACCCAAGTATTCTCAGTTACAGGGAAACACGAGTACATAAGTTGCAGGGAAACCGGTGTATATCAGTTACAGGGAAACTGGAGTATCCGAGTTAAAGGGAAACCGGTGTATCTTCATTACAGGGAAACCGGCGTACCCGAGTTACAGGGAAACCAGTGTATCTCAGTTACAGGGAAACCGGAGTACCCTAGTTACAGGGAAACCAGATTATTCGAGTTACAGGGAAACTGGTGTATCTCAGTTACAGGGAAACCGGCATACCCGAGTTACAGGGAAACCAGTGTATCTCAGTTACAGGGAAACCGGAGTATCCGACTTACAGGGAAACCCGTGTATCTCAGTTACACGGAAACCGGTGTATCCGAGTTACAGGGAAACCAGAGTATCTCAGTTACAGGGAAACCGGTGTATCTCACTTAAAGGGAAACCAGAGTATCTCAGTTACAGGGAAACCCGATTATCTGAGTTACAGGGAAACCGGTGTATCTCAGTTACAGGGAAAATGGAGTATCCGAGTTACAGGGAAACTGGGGTATCTCAGTTACAGGGAAACCCGAGTATCCGAGTTACAGGGAATCCAGTGTATCTCAGTTGCAGGGAAACGGGACATTCTCAGTTACAGGGAAACACGAGAATTCTAGTTACAGGGAAACTGGAGTATCTCAGTTACAGGGAAACCGGTGTATCCGAATTACAGGGAAACCAGAGTATCCGAGTTACAGGGAAACCGGTGTATCTCAGTTACGGGGAAACTGGAGTACCCGAGTTACAGGGAAGCCGTAATATCTCAGTTACAGCGAAACCCGACTATCCGAGTTACAGAGAAACCGGTGTATCTGAGTTACAGGGAAACCCGAGTATCCGAGTTACAGGGAAACCCGAGTATCTCAGTTTCAGGGAAACCAGAGTATCTCAGTTACAAGAAAACCCGAGTATCACAGTTACAGGGAAACCCGAGTTTCCGAGTTACCGTGAAACCCGAGTATCCGAGTTATAGGGAAACCCGTGTATGCTAGTTACAGGGAAACCCGACTATCCGAGTTACAGAGAAACCGGTGTATCTGAGTTACAGGGAAACCCGAGTATCGGAGTTACAGGGAAACCCGAGTATCTCAGTTTCAGGGAAACCAGAGTATCTCAGTTACAAGAAAACCCGAGTATCACAGTTACAGGGAAACCCGAGTTTCCGAGTTACCGTGAAACCCGAGTATCCGAGTTATAGGGAAACCCGTGTATGCTAGTTACAGGGAAACCCGAGTATCCGAGTTACAGGGAAACTGGTGTACCTCAGTTACAGGGTAACCAGTGTATCTCAGTTACAGGGAAACCCGAGTATCTAAGTTACAGGGACACACGTGTATCTCAGTTACAGGGAAACCGGAGTATCTCAGTTACAGGGAAACCGGAGTATCCCAGTTACAGGGAAACCCGGGTATCTGAGTTGCAGGGAAACCAGAGTATCCGAGTTACAGGGAAACCGGTGTATCTCAGTTACAGGGAAACTGGAGTATCCCAGTTACAGGGAAACCCGCGTATCTCAGATACAGGGAAACCGGTGTATTTCGGTTAATGGGAAACCGGAGTACCCGAGTTACAAGGAAACCGGAGCATCTCAGTTACAGGGAACCCCGAGTATCCGAGTTACAGGGAAACTGGTGTATCTCAGTTACAGGGAAACCCAAGTATCTCAGTTAAAGGGAAACCCGAGTATCCGAGTTACAGTAAAACACGAGTATCTCAGTTACAGGGAAACCGGAGTATCTGAGTTACAGGGAAACCGGAGTATCCGAGTTACAGGGAACCCGAGTATCCGAGTTACAGGGAAACCGGAATATCTCAGTTACGGGGAAACCCGAGTATCCGAGTTACAGAGAAACCAGTGTATCTCAGTTACAGGGAAACCCGAGTATCCGAGTTACAGGTAAACCCGAGTATCTCAGTTTCAGGGAAACCAGAGTATCTCAGTTACAGGGAAACCCGATTATCTGAGTTACAGGGAAACCGGAGTATCTCAAGTACAGGGAAACCCGAGTATCCTAGTTACAGGGAAACCCGAGTATCTCAGTTACAGGGAAATCGGTGTATCTCAGTTACAGGGAAACTGGAGTATCCGAGTTACAGGGAAACTGGGGTATCTCAGTTACAGGGAAACCCGAGTATCCGAGTTACAGGGAAACCAGTGTATCTCAGTTGCAGGGAAACCGGACATTCTCAGTTACAGGGAAACACGAGAATTCTAGTTACAGGGAAACCCGAGTATCTCAGTTACAGGGAAACCGGTGTATCTCAGTTACAGGGAAACTGGAGCATCCGAATTACTGGGAAACCGGAGTATCTCAGTTACAGGGAAACCAGAGTATCCGAGTTACAGGGAAACCCGAGTATCCCAGTTACGAGGGAACTGGAGTATCTCAGTTACAGGGAAACCCGAGTATCCGAGTGACAGGGAAACCGGAGTATCCGAGGTAAAGGAAACTGGAGTATCTCAGTTACAGGGAAACCGGTGTTCCGAATTACAGGGAAACCAGAGTATCCGAGTTACAGGGAAACCGGTGTATCTCAGTTACGGGGAAGCTGGAGTACCCGAGTTACAGGGAAGCCGTAATATCTCAGTTACAGCGAAACCCGACTATCCGAGTTACAGAGAAACCGGTGTATCTGGGTTACAGGGAAACCCGAGTATCCGAGTTACAGGGAAACCAGAGTATCTCAGTTACAAGAAAACCCGAGTATCTCAGTTACAGGGAAACCCGAGTTTCCGAGTTACCGTGAAACCCGAGTGTCCGAGTTATAAGGAAACCCGTGTATGCTAGTTACAGGGAAACCCGAGTATCCGAGTTACAGGGAAACCGGTGTACCTCAGTTACAGGGTAACCAGTGTATCTCAGTTACAGGGAAACCCGAGTATCTAAGTTACAGGGACACACGTGTATCTCAGTTACAGGGAAACCGGAGTATCTCAGTTACAGGGAAACCGGAGTATCCCAGTTACAGGGAAACCCGGGTATCTGAGTTGCAGGGAAACCAGAGTATCTGAGTTACAGGGAAACCGGTGTATATCAGTTACAGGGAAACTGCAGTATCCCAGTTACAGGGAAACCCGCGTATCTCAGATACAGGGAAACCGGTGTATTTCGGTTAATGGGAAACCGGAGTACCCGAGTTACAAGGAAACCGGAGCATCTCAGTTACAGGGAAACCCGAGGATCCGAGTTACAGGGAAACTGGTGTATCTCAGTTACAGGGAAACCCAAGTATCTCAGTTACAGGGAAAGCCGAGTATCCGAGTTACAGTGAAACACGAGTATCTCAGTTACAGGGAAACCGGAGTATCTGAGTTGCAGGGAAACTGGAGTATCCGAGTTACAGGGAACCCGAGTGTCCAAGTTACAGGGAAACCGGAATATCTCAGTTACGGGGAAACCCGAGTATCCGAGTTACAGAGAAACCGGTGTATCTCAGTTACAGGGAAACCCGTGTATCTCAGTTACAGGGAAATCCGAGTATCTCAATTACAGGAAAACCCGAGTATCTCAGTTACAGGGAAACCCGAGTATCTCAGTTACAGGGAAATCCGACTATCCGAGTGACAGTGAAACCTGAGTATCCGAGTTATAGGGAAACCCGTGTATGCTAGTTACAGGGAAACCCGAGTATCCGAGTTACAGGGAAACCGGTGTACCTCAGTTACAGGCTAACCAGTGTATCTCAGTTACAGGGAAACCCGAGTATCTAAGTTACAGGGAAACACGTGTATCTCAGTTACAGGGAAACCGAAGTATCTCAGTTACAGGGAAACCGGAGTATCCCAGTTACACGGAAACCCAGGTATTTGAGTTGCAGGGAAACCAGAGTATCCGAGTTACAAGGAAACCGGTGTATCTCAGTTACAGGGAAACTGGAGTATCCGAGTTACAGGGAAACCCGCGTATCCCAGATACAGGGAAACCAGTGTATCTCGGTTAATGGGAAACCGGAGTACCCGAGTTTCAAGGAAACCGGAGCATCTCAGTTATAGGAAAACCCGAGTATCCGAGTAACAGGGAAACCCAGGTATCTCAGTTACAGGGAAACCCGAGTATCCGAGTTACAGTGAAACACGAGTATGCGAGTTACAGGGAAACCCGAGTATCTGATTTACAGCGAAACCGTAGTACCCGAGTTACAGGGAAACCGGAATATCTCAGTTACAGGCAAACTGGAGTATCCGAGTTAAAGGGACACCCGAGTATCGCAGTTACAGGGAAACGGGTGTATCTCAGTTACAGGGTAATCGGAGTACTCGAGTTACAGGTAAATCTGAATATTCGAGTTACAGGGAAACCCAAATATCTCAGTTACAGGGAAACCCGAGTATCTGAGTTACAGGAAACCCGTGTATCCGAGTTTCAGGGAATCCTGTGTACCTCTGTTACAGGGAAACCGGTGTATCCGACTTACAGGGAAACCCGAGTAACTCAGTTACACGGAAACCGGTGTATCCGAGTTACAGGGAAACCAGAGTATCTCAGTTACAGGGAAACCGGTGTGTCTCACTTAAAGGGAAACCAGAGTATCTCAGTTACAGGGAAACCCGATTATCTGAGTTACAGGGAAACCCGTGTATCCGAGTTACAGGGAAACCCGAGGATCCGTGTTACAGGGAAACCCGAGTATCCCAGTTACAGGGAAACCGGAGTATCCCAGTTACAGGGAAACCTGAGTATCTCAGTTACAGAGAAACCGCTGTATCTCAGTTACAGGGAAACCCGAGTATCCGAGTTACAGGGAAACCGGTGTACCACAGTTACAGGCAAACCGGAGTATCTCAAGTACAGGGAAACCCGAGTATCCTAGTTACAGGGAAACCCGAGTATCTCAATTACAGGGAAACCGGTGTATCTCAGTTACAGGGAAACTGGAGTATCCGAGTTACAGGGAAACTGGGGTATCTCAGTTACAGGGAAACCCTAGTATCTGAGTTACAGGGAAACCAGTGTATCTCAGTTACAGGGAAACCGGACATTCTCAGTTACAGGGAAACACGAGAATTTTAGTTACAGGGAAACCCGAGTATCTCAGTTACAGGGAAACCGGTGTATCTCAGTTACAGGGAAACTGGAGCATCCAAATTACTGGGAAACCGGAGTATCTCAGTTACAGGGAAACCAGAGTATCTGAGTTACAGGGAAACCCGAGTATCCGAGTTACGGGGGAGCTGGGGTATCTCAGTTACAGGGAAACCCGAGTATCCGAGTGACAGGGAAACCGGAGTATCCGAGTTACAAGGAAACCGGAGCATCTCAGTTACAGGGAAACCCGAGTATCCGAGTTGCAGGGAAACTGGTGTATCTCAGTTACAAGGAAACTAGAGTATCTCAGTTATAGGAAAACCGGTGTATCCGAGTAACAGGGAAACACGAGTATCTCAGTTACAGGGAAACCGGAGTATCCGAGTTACAGGGAACCCGAGTATCCGAGTTACAGGGAACCCGAGTATCCGAGTTACAGGGAAACACGAGTATGCGAGTTACAGGGAAACCCAAGTATCTGATTTACAGCGAAACTGGAGTACCCGAGTTACAGGGAAACCGGAATATCTCAGTTACAGGGAAACCAGAGTATCTGAGTTACAGGGAAACCCGAGTATCCGAGTTACGGGGGAGCTGGGGTATCTCAGTTACAGGGAAACCCGAGTATCCGAGTAACAGGGAAACCGGAGTATCCGAGTTAAAGGAAACTGGAGTATCTCAGTTACAGTTAAACGGGTGTATCCGAATTACAGGGAAACCAGAGTATCCGAGTTACAGGGAAACCGGTGTATCTCAGTTACAGGGAAACTGGAGTACCCGAGTTACAGGGAAGCCGTAATATCTCAGTTACAGCAAAACCCGACTATCCAAGTTACAGAGAAACTGGTGTATCTGAGTTACAGGGATACCCGAGTATCCGAGTTACAGGGAAACCCGAGTATCTCAGTTTCAGGGAAACCAGAGTATCTCATTTACAGGGAAACCCGAGTATCTCAGTTACAGTAAAACACGAGTATCTCAGTTACAGGGAAACCGGAGTATCTGAGTTACAGGGAAACCGGAGTATCCGAGTTACAGGGAACCCGAGGATCCGAGTTACAGGGAAACCGGAATATCTCAGTTACGGGGAAACCCGAGTATCCGAGTTACAGAGAAACCAGTGTATCTCAGTTACAGGGAAACCCGAGTATCCGAGTTACAGGTAAACCCGAGTATCTCAGTTTCAGGGAAACCAGAGTATCTCAGTTACAGGGAAACCCGATTATCTGAGTTACAGGGAAACCGGAGTATCTCAAGTACAGGGAAACCCGAGTATCCTAGTTACAGGGAAACCCGAGTATCTCAGTTACAGGGAAATCGGTGTATCTCAGTTACAGGGAAACTGGAGTATCCGAGTTACAGGGAAACTGGGGTATCTCAGTTACAGGGAAACCCGAGTATCTGAGTTACAGGGAAACCAGTGTATCTCAGTTGCAGGGAAACCGGACATTCTCAGTTACAGGGAAACACGAGAATTCTAGTTACAGGGAAACCCGAGTATCTCAGTTACAGGGAAACCGGTGTATCTCAGTTACAGGGAAACTGGAGCATCCGAATTACTGGGAAACCGGAGTATCTCAGTTACAGGGAAACCAGAGTATCCGAGTTACAGGGAAACCCGAGTATCCCAGTTACGAGGGAACTGGAGTATCTCAGTTACAGGGAAACCCGAGTATCCGAGTGACAGGGAAACCGGAGTATCCGAGGTAAAGGAAACTGGAGTATCTCAGTTACAGGGAAACCGGTGTTCCGAATTACAGGGAAACCAGAGTATCCGAGTTACAGGGAAACCGGTGTATCTCAGTTACGGGGAAGCTGGAGTACCCGAGTTACAGGGAAGCCGTAATATCTCAGTTACAGCGAAACCCGACTATCCGAGTTACAGACAAACCGGTGTATCTGAGTTACAGGGAAACCCGAGTATCCGAGTTACAGGGAAACCAGAGTATCTCAGTTACAAGAAAACCCGAGTATCTCAGTTACAGGGAAACCCGAGTTTCCGAGTTACCGTGAAACCCGAGTGTCCGAGTTATAAGGAAACCCGTGTATGCTAGTTACAGGGAAACCCGAGTATCCGAGTTACAGGGAAACCGGTGTATATCAGTTACAGGGAAACTGCAGTATCCCAGTTACAGGGAAACCCGCGTATCTCAGATACAGGGAAACCGGTGTATTTCGGTTAATGGGAAACCGGAGTACCCGAGTTACAAGGAAACCGGAGCATCTCAGTTACAGGGAACCCCGAGTATCCGAGTTACAGGGAAACTGGTGTATCTCAGTTACAGGGAAACCCAAGTATCTCAGTTAAAGGGAAACCCGAGTATCCGAGTTACAGTAAAACACGAGTATCTCAGTTACAGGGAAACCGGAGTATCTGAGTTACAGGGAAACCGGAGTATCCGAGTTACAGGGAACCCGAGTATCCGAGTTACAGGGAAACCGGAATATCTCAGTTACGGGGAAACCCGAGTATCCGAGTTACAGAGAAACCAGTGTATCTCAGTTACAGGGAAACCCGAGTATCCGAGTTACAGGTAAACCCGAGTATCTCAGTTTCAGGGAAACCAGAGTATCTCAGTTACAGGGAAACCCGATTATCTGAGTTACAGGGAAACCGGAGTATCTCAAGTACAGGGAAACCCGAGTATCCTAGTTACAGGGAAACCCGAGTATCTCAGTTACAGGGAAATCGGTGTATCTCAGTTACAGGGAAACTGGAGTATCCGAGTTACAGGGAAACTGGGGTATCTCAGTTACAGGGAAACCCGAGTATCCGAGTTACAGGGAAACCAGTGTATCTCAGTTGCAGGGAAACCGGACATTCTCAGTTACAGGGAAACACGAGAATTCTAGTTACAGGGAAACCCGAGTATCTCAGTTACAGGGAAACCGGTGTATCTCAGTTACAGGGAAACTGGAGCATCCGAATTACTGGGAAACCGGAGTATCTCAGTTACAGGGAAACCAGAGTATCCGAGTTACAGGGAAACCCGAGTATCCCAGTTACGAGGGAACTGGAGTATCTCAGTTACAGGGAAACCCGAGTATCCGAGTGACAGGGAAACCGGAGTATCCGAGGTAAAGGAAACTGGAGTATCTCAGTTACAGGGAAACCCGAGTATCTCAGTTACAGGGAAACCCGAGTATCTAAGTTACAGGGAAACACGTGTATCTCAGTTACAGGGAAACCGAAGTATCTCAGTTACAGGGAAACCGGAGTATCCCAGTTACACGGAAACCCAGGTATTTGAGTTGCAGGGAAACCAGAGTATCCGAGTTACAAGGAAACCGGTGTATCTCAGTTACAGGGAAACTGGAGTATCCGAGTTACAGGGAAACCCGCGTATCCCAGATACAGGGAAACCAGTGTATCTCGGTTAATGGGAAACCGGAGTACCCGAGTTTCAAGGAAACCGGAGCATCTCAGTTATAGGAAAACCCGAGTATCCGAGTAACAGGGAAACCCAGGTATCTCAGTTACAGGGAAACCCGAGTATCCGAGTTACAGTGAAACACGAGTATGCGAGTTACAGGGAAACCCGAGTATCTGATTTACAGCGAAACCGTAGTACCCGAGTTACAGGGAAACCGGAATATCTCAGTTACAGGCAAACTGGAGTATCCGAGTTAAAGGGACACCCGAGTATCGCAGTTACAGGGAAACGGGTGTATCTCAGTTACAGGGTAATCGGAGTACTCGAGTTACAGGTAAATCTGAATATTCGAGTTACAGGGAAACCCAAATATCTGAGTTACAGGGAAACCCGAGTATCTGAGTTACAGGAAACCCGTGTATCCGAGTTTCAGGGAATCCTGTGTACCTCTGTTACAGGGAAACCGGTGTATCCGACTTACAGGGAAACCCGAGTAACTCAGTTACACGGAAACCGGTGTATCCGAGTTACAGGGAAACCAGAGTATCTCAGTTACAGGGAAACCGGTGTGTCTCACTTAAAGGGAAACCAGAGTATCTCAGTTACAGGGAAACCCGATTATCTGAGTTACAGGGAAACCCGTGTATCCGAGTTACAGGGAAACCCGAGGATCCGTGTTACAGGGAAACCCGAGTATCCCAGTTACAGGGAAACCGGAGTATCCCAGTTACAGGGAAACCTGAGTATCTCAGTTACAGAGAAACCGCTGTATCTCAGTTACAGGGAAACCCGAGTATCCGAGTTACAGGGAAACCGGTGTACCACAGTTACAGGCAAACCGGAGTATCTCAAGTACAGGGAAACCCGAGTATCCTAGTTACAGGGAAACCCGAGTATCTCAATTACAGGGAAACCGGTGTATCTCAGTTACAGGGAAACTGGAGTATCCGAGTTACAGGGAAACTGGGGTATCTCAGTTACAGGGAAACCCTAGTATCTGAGTTACAGGGAAACCAGTGTATCTCAGTTACAGGGAAACCGGACATTCTCAGTTACAGGGAAACACGAGAATTTTAGTTACAGGGAAACCCGAGTATCTCAGTTACAGGGAAACCGGTGTATCTCAGTTACAGGGAAACTGGAGCATCCAAATTACTGGGAAACCGGAGTATCTCAGTTACAGGGAAACCAGAGTATCTGAGTTACAGGGAAACCCGAGTATCCGAGTTACGGGGGAGCTGGGGTATCTCAGTTACAGGGAAACCCGAGTATCCGAGTGACAGGGAAACCGGAGTATCCGAGTTACAAGGAAACCGGAGCATCTCAGTTACAGGGAAACCCGAGTATCCGAGTTGCAGGGAAACTGGTGTATCTCAGTTACAAGGAAACTAGAGTATCTCAGTTATAGGAAAACCGGTGTATCCGAGTAACAGGGAAACACGAGTATCTCAGTTACAGGGAAACCGGAGTATCCGAGTTACAGGGAACCCGAGTATCCGAGTTACAGGGAACCCGAGTATCCGAGTTACAGGGAAACACGAGTATGCGAGTTACAGGGAAACCCAAGTATCTGATTTACAGCGAAACTGGAGTACCCGAGTTACAGGGAAACCGGAATATCTCAGTTACAGGGAAACCAGAGTATCTGAGTTACAGGGAAACCCGAGTATCCGAGTTACGGGGGAGCTGGGGTATCTCAGTTACAGGGAAACCCGAGTATCCGAGTAACAGGGAAACCGGAGTATCCGAGTTAAAGGAAACTGGAGTATCTCAGTTACAGTTAAACGGGTGTATCCGAATTACAGGGAAACCAGAGTATCCGAGTTACAGGGAAACCGGTGTATCTCAGTTACAGGGAAACTGGAGTACCCGAGTTACAGGGAAGCCGTAATATCTCAGTTACAGCAAAACCCGACTATCCAAGTTACAGAGAAACTGGTGTATCTGAGTTACAGGGATACCCGAGTATCCGAGTTACAGGGAAACCCGAGTATCTCAGTTTCAGGGAAACCAGAGTATCTCATTTACAGGGAAACCCGAGTATCTCAGTTACAGTAAAACACGAGTATCTCAGTTACAGGGAAACCGGAGTATCTGAGTTACAGGGAAACCGGAGTATCCGAGTTACAGGGAACCCGAGGATCCGAGTTACAGGGAAACCGGAATATCTCAGTTACGGGGAAACCCGAGTATCCGAGTTACAGAGAAACCAGTGTATCTCAGTTACAGGGAAACCCGAGTATCCGAGTTACAGGTAAACCCGAGTATCTCAGTTTCAGGGAAACCAGAGTATCTCAGTTACAGGGAAACCCGATTATCTGAGTTACAGGGAAACCGGAGTATCTCAAGTACAGGGAAACCCGAGTATCCTAGTTACAGGGAAACCCGAGTATCTCAGTTACAGGGAAATCGGTGTATCTCAGTTACAGGGAAACTGGAGTATCCGAGTTACAGGGAAACTGGGGTATCTCAGTTACAGGGAAACCCGAGTATCTGAGTTACAGGGAAACCAGTGTATCTCAGTTGCAGGGAAACCGGACATTCTCAGTTACAGGGAAACACGAGAATTCTAGTTACAGGGAAACCCGAGTATCTCAGTTACAGGGAAACCGGTGTATCTCAGTTACAGGGAAACTGGAGCATCCGAATTACTGGGAAACCGGAGTATCTCAGTTACAGGGAAACCAGAGTATCCGAGTTACAGGGAAACCCGAGTATCCCAGTTACGAGGGAACTGGAGTATCTCAGTTACAGGGAAACCCGAGTATCCGAGTGACAGGGAAACCGGAGTATCCGAGGTAAAGGAAACTGGAGTATCTCAGTTACAGGGAAACCGGTGTTCCGAATTACAGGGAAACCAGAGTATCCGAGTTACAGGGAAACCGGTGTATCTCAGTTACGGGGAAGCTGGAGTACCCGAGTTACAGGGAAGCCGTAATATCTCAGTTACAGCGAAACCCGACTATCCGAGTTACAGACAAACCGGTGTATCTGAGTTACAGGGAAACCCGAGTATCCGAGTTACAGGGAAACCAGAGTATCTCAGTTACAAGAAAACCCGAGTATCTCAGTTACAGGGAAACCCGAGTTTCCGAGTTACCGTGAAACCCGAGTGTCCGAGTTATAAGGAAACCCGTGTATGCTAGTTACAGGGAAACCCGAGTATCCGAGTTACAGGGAAACCGGTGTATATCAGTTACAGGGAAACTGCAGTATCCCAGTTACAGGGAAACCCGCGTATCTCAGATACAGGGAAACCGGTGTATTTCGGTTAATGGGAAACCGGAGTACCCGAGTTACAAGGAAACCGGAGCATCTCAGTTACAGGGAACCCCGAGTATCCGAGTTACAGGGAAACTGGTGTATCTCAGTTACAGGGAAACCCAAGTATCTCAGTTAAAGGGAAACCCGAGTATCCGAGTTACAGTAAAACACGAGTATCTCAGTTACAGGGAAACCGGAGTATCTGAGTTACAGGGAAACCGGAGTATCCGAGTTACAGGGAACCCGAGTATCCGAGTTACAGGGAAACCGGAATATCTCAGTTACGGGGAAACCCGAGTATCCGAGTTACAGAGAAACCAGTGTATCTCAGTTACAGGGAAACCCGAGTATCCGAGTTACAGGTAAACCCGAGTATCTCAGTTTCAGGGAAACCAGAGTATCTCAGTTACAGGGAAACCCGATTATCTGAGTTACAGGGAAACCGGAGTATCTCAAGTACAGGGAAACCCGAGTATCCTAGTTACAGGGAAACCCGAGTATCTCAGTTACAGGGAAATCGGTGTATCTCAGTTACAGGGAAACTGGAGTATCCGAGTTACAGGGAAACTGGGGTATCTCAGTTACAGGGAAACCCGAGTATCCGAGTTACAGGGAAACCAGTGTATCTCAGTTGCAGGGAAACCGGACATTCTCAGTTACAGGGAAACACGAGAATTCTAGTTACAGGGAAACCCGAGTATCTCAGTTACAGGGAAACCGGTGTATCTCAGTTACAGGGAAACTGGAGCATCCGAATTACTGGGAAACCGGAGTATCTCAGTTACAGGGAAACCAGAGTATCCGAGTTACAGGGAAACCCGAGTATCCCAGTTACGAGGGAACTGGAGTATCTCAGTTACAGGGAAACCCGAGTATCCGAGTGACAGGGAAACCGGAGTATCCGAGGTAAAGGAAACTGGAGTATCTCAGTTACAGGGAAACCGGTGTTCCGAATTACAGGGAAACCAGAGTATCCGAGTTACAGGGAAACCGGTGTATCTCAGTTACGGGGAAGCTGGAGTACCCGAGTTACAGGGAAGCCGTAATATCTCAGTTACAGCGAAACCCGACTATCCGAGTTACAGACAAACCGGTGTATCTGAGTTACAGGGAAACCCGAGTATCCGAGTTACAGGGAAACCAGAGTATCTCAGTTACAAGAAAACCCGAGTATCTCAGTTACAGGGAAACCCGAGTTTCCGAGTTACCGTGAAACCCGAGTGTCCGAGTTATAAGGAAACCCGTGTATGCTAGTTACAGGGAAACCCGAGTATCCGAGTTACAGGGAAACCGGTGTACCTCAGTTACAGGGTAACCAGTGTATCTCAGTTACAGGGAAACCCGAGTATCTAAGTTACAGGGACACACGTGTATCTCAGTTACAGGGAAACCGGAGTATCTCAGTTACAGGGAAACCGGAGTATCCCAGTTACAGGGAAACCCGGGTATCTGAGTTGCAGGGAAACCAGAGTATCTGAGTTACAGGGAAACCGGTGTATATCAGTTACAGGGAAACTGCAGTATCCCAGTTACAGGGAAACCCGCGTATCTCAGATACAGGGAAACCGGTGTATTTCGGTTAATGGGAAACCGGAGTACCCGAGTTACAAGGAAACCGGAGCATCTCAGTTACAGGGAAACCCGAGGATCCGAGTTACAGGGAAACTGGTGTATCTCAGTTATAGGGAAACCCAAGTATCTCAGTTACAGGGAAAGCCGAGTATCCGAGTTACAGTGAAACACGAGTATCTCAGTTACAGGGAAACCGGAGTATCTGAGTTGCAGGGAAACCGGAGTATCCGAGTTACAGGGAACCCGAGTGTCCGAGTTACAGGGAAACCGGAATATCTCAGTTACGGGGAAACCCGAGTATCCGAGTTACAGAGAAACCGGTGTATCTCAGTTACAGGGAAACCCGTGTATCTCAGTTACAGGGAAATCCGAGTATCTCAATTACAGGAAAACCCGAGTATCTCAGTTACAGGGAAACCCGAGTATCTCAGTTACAGGGAAATCCGACTATCCGAGTGACAGTGAAACCTGAGTATCCGAGTTATAGGGAAACCCGTGTATGCTAGTTACAGGGAAACCCGAGTATCCGAGTTACAGGGAAACCGGTGTACCTCAGTTACAGGCTAACCAGTGTATCTCAGTTACAGGGAAACCCGAGTATCTAAGTTACAGGGAAACACGTGTATCTCAGTTACAGGGAAACCGAAGTATCTCAGTTACAGGGAAACCGGAGTATCCCAGTTACACGGAAACCCAGGTATTTGAGTTGCAGGGAAACCAGAGTATCCGAGTTACAAGGAAACCGGTGTATCTCAGTTACAGGGAAACTGGAGTATCCGAGTTACAGGGAAACCCGCGTATCCCAGATACAGGGAAACCAGTGTATCTCGGTTAATGGGAAACCGGAGTACCCGAGTTTCAAGGAAACCGGAGCATCTCAGTTATAGGAAAACCCGAGTATCCGAGTAACAGGGAAACCCAGGTATCTCAGTTACAGGGAAACCCGAGTATCCGAGTTACAGTGAAACACGAGTATGCGAGTTACAGGGAAACCCGAGTATCTGATTTACAGCGAAACCGTAGTACCCGAGTTACAGGGAAACCGGAATATCTCAGTTACAGGCAAACTGGAGTATCCGAGTTAAAGGGACACCCGAGTATCGCAGTTACAGGGAAACGGGTGTATCTCAGTTACAGGGTAATCGGAGTACTCGAGTTACAGGTAAATCTGAATATTCGAGTTACAGGGAAACCCAAATATCTGAGTTACAGAGAAACCCGAGTATCTGAGTTACAGGAAACCCGTGTATCCGAGTTTCAGGGAATCCTGTGTACCTCTGTTACAGGGAAACCGGTGTATCCGACTTACAGGGAAACCCGAGTAACTCAGTTACACGGAAACCGGTGTATCCGAGTTACAGGGAAACCAGAGTATCTCAGTTACAGGGAAACCGGTGTATCTCACTTAAAGGGAAACCAGAGTATCTCAGTTACAGGGAAACCCGATTATCTGAGTTACAGGGAAACCCGTGTATCCGAGTTACAGGGAAACCCGAGGATCCGTGTTACAGGGAAACCCGAGTATCCCAGTTACAGGGAAACCGGAGTATCCCAGTTACAGGGAAACCTGAGTATCTCAGTTACAGAGAAACCGCTGTATCTCAGTTACAGGGAAACCCGAGTATCCGAGTTACAGGGAAACCGGTGTACCACAGTTACAGGCAAACCGGAGTATCTCAAGTACAGGGAAACCCGAGTATCCTAGTTACAGGGAAACCCGAGTATCTCAATTACAGGGAAACCGGTGTATCTCAGTTACAGGGAAACTGGAGTATCCGAGTTACAGGGAAACTGGGGTATCTCAGTTACAGGGAAACCCTAGTATCTGAGTTACAGGGAAACCAGTGTATCTCAGTTACAGGGAAACCGGACATTCTCAGTTACAGGGAAACACGAGAATTTTAGTTACAGGGAAACCCGAGTATCTCAGTTACAGGGAAACCGGTGTATCTCAGTTACAGGGAAACTGGAGCATCCAAATTACTGGGAAACCGGAGTATCTCAGTTACAGGGAAACCAGAGTATCTGAGTTACAGGGAAACCCGAGTATCCGAGTTACGGGGGAGCTGGGGTATCTCAGTTACAGGGAAACCCGAGTATCCGAGTGACAGGGAAACCGGAGTATCCGAGTTACAAGGAAACCGGAGCATCTCAGTTACAGGGAAACCCGAGTATCCGAGTTGCAGGGAAACTGGTGTATCTCAGTTACAAGGAAACTAGAGTATCTCAGTTATAGGAAAACCGGTGTATCCGAGTAACAGGGAAACACGAGTATCTCAGTTACAGGGAAACCGGAGTATCCGAGTTACAGGGAACCCGAGTATCCGAGTTACAGGGAACCCGAGTATCCGAGTTACAGGGAAACACGAGTATGCGAGTTACAGGGAAACCCAAGTATCTGATTTACAGCGAAACTGGAGTACCCGAGTTACAGGGAAACCGGAATATCTCAGTTACAGGGAAACCAGAGTATCTGAGTTACAGGGAAACCCGAGTATCCGAGTTACGGGGGAGCTGGGGTATCTCAGTTACAGGGAAACCCGAGTATCCGAGTAACAGGGAAACCGGAGTATCCGAGTTAAAGGAAACTGGAGTATCTCAGTTACAGTTAAACCGGTGTATCCGAATTACAGGGAAACCAGAGTATCCGAGTTACAGGGAAACCGGTGTATCTCAGTTACAGGGAAACTGGAGTACCCGAGTTACAGGGAAGCCGTAATATCTCAGTTACAGCAAAACCCGACTATCCAAGTTACAGAGAAACTGGTGTATCTGAGTTACAGGGATACCCGAGTATCCGAGTTACAGGGAAACCCGAGTATCTCAGTTTCAGGGAAACCAGAGTATCTCATTTACAGGGAAACCCGAGTATCTCAGTTACAGGGAAACTGGAGTATCCGAGTTACAGGGAAACTGGGGTATCTCAGTTACAGGGAAACCCGAGTATCCGAGTTACAGGGAAACCAGTGTATCTCAGTTACAGGGAAACCGGACATTCTCAGTTACAGGGAAACACGGGAATTCTAGTTACAGGGAAACCCGAGTATCTCAGTTACAGGGAAACCGGTGTATCTCAGTTACAGGGAAACTGGAGCATCCGAATTACTGGGAAACCGGAGTATCTCAGTTACAGGGAAACCAGAGTATCCGAGTTACAGGGAAACCCGAGTATCCGAGTTACGAGGGAACTAGAGTATCTCAGTTACAGGGAAACCCGAGTATCCAAGTGACAGGGAAACCGGAGTATCCGAGGTAAAGGAAACTGGAGTATCTCAGTTACAGGGAAACCGGTGTTCCGAATTACAGGGAAACCAGAGTATCCGAGTTACAGGGAAACCGGTGTATCTCAGTTACGGGGAAACTGGAGTACCCGAGTTACAGGGAAGCCGTAATATCTCAGTTACAGCGAAACCCGACTATCCGAGTTACAGAGAAACCGGTGTATCTGAGTTACAGGGAAACCCGAGTATCCGAGTTACAGGGAAACCAGAGTATCTCAGTTACAAGAAAACCCGAGTATCTCAGTTACAGGGAAACCCGAGTTTCCGAGTTACCGTGAAACCCGAGTATCCGAGTTATAAGGAAACCCGTGTATGCTAGTTACAGGGAAACCCGAGTATCCGAGTTACAGGGAAACCGGTGTACCTCAGTTACAGGGTAGCCAGTGTATCTCAGTTACAGGGAAACCCGAGTATCTAAGTTACAGGGACACACGTGTATCTCAGTTACAGGGAAACCGGAGTATCTCAGTTACAGGGAAACCGGAGTATCCCAGTTACAGGGAAACCCGGGTATCTGAGTTGCAGGGAAACCAGAGTATCTGAGTTACAGGGAAACCGGTGTATATCAGTTACAGGGAAACTGCAGTATCCCAGTTACAGGGAAACCCGCGTATCTCAGATACAGGGAAACCGGTGTATTTCGGTTAATGGGAAACCGGAGTACCCGAGTTACAAGGAAACCGGAGCATCTCAGTTACAGGGAAACCCGAGGATCCGAGTTACAGGGAAACTGGTGTATCTCAGTTACAGGGAAACCCAAGTATCTCAGTTACAGGGAAACCCGAGTATCCGAGTTACAGTGAAACACGAGTATCTCAGTTACAGGGAAACCGGAGTATCTGAGTTACAGGGAAACCGGAGTATCCGAGTTACAGGGAACCCGAGTGTCCGAGTTACAGGGAAACCGGAATATCTCAGTTACGGGGAAACCCGAGTATCCGAGTTACAGAGAAACCGGTGTATCTCAGTTACAGGGAAACCCGTGTATCTCAGTTACAGGGAAATCCGAGTATCTCAATTACAGGAAAACCCGAGTATCTCAGTTACAGGGAAACCCGAGTATCTCAGTTACAGGGAAATCCGACTATCCGAGTGACAGTGAAACCTGAGTATCCGAGTTATAGGGAGACCCGTGTATGCTAGTTACAGGGAAACCCGAGTATCCGAGTTACAGGGAAACCGGTGTACCTCAGTTACAGGCTAACCAGTGTATCTCAGTTACAGGGAAACCCGAGTATCTAAGTTACAGGGAAACACGTGTATCTCAGTTACAGGGAAACCGAAGTATCTCAGTTACAGGGAAACCGGAGTATCCCAGTTACACGGAAACCCAGGTATTTGAGTTGCAGGGAAACCAGAGTATCCGAGTTACAAGGAAACCGGTGTATCTCAGTTACAGGGAAACTGGAGTATCCGAGTTACGGGGAAACCCGCGTATCCCAGATACAGGGAAACCAGTGTATCTCGGTTAATGGGAAACCGGAGTACCCGAGTTTCAAGGAAACCGGAGCATCTCAGTTACAGGGAGACCCGAGTATCCGAGTTACAGGGAAACCGGTGTATCTCAGTTACAGTGAAACTAGAGTATCTCAGTTATAGGAAAACCCGAGTATCCGAGTAACAGGGAAACCCAGGTATCTCAGTTACAGGGAAACCCGAGTATCCGAGTTACAGTGAAACACGAGTATGCGAGTTACAGGGAAACCCGAGTATCTGATTTACAGCGAAACCGTAGTACCCGAGTTACAGGGAAACCGGAATATCTCAGTTACAGGCAAACTGGAGTATCCGAGTTAAAGGGACACCCGAGTATCGCAGTTACAGGGAAACGGGTGTATCTCAGTTACAGGGTAATCGGAGTACTCGAGTTACAGGTAAATCTGAATATTCGAGTTACAGGGAAACCCAAATATCTGAGTTACAGGGAAACCCGAGTATCTGAGTTACAGGAAACCCGTGTATCCGAGTTTCAGGGAATCCTGTGTACCTCTGTTACAGGGAAACCGGTGTATCCGACTTACAGGGAAACCCGAGTAACTCAGTTACACGGAAACCGGTGTATCCGAGTTACAGGGAAACCAGAGTATCTCAGTTACAGGGAAACCGGTGTATCTCACTTAAAGGGAAACCAGAGTATCTCAGTTACAGGGAAACCCGATTATCTGAGTTACAGGGAAACCCGTGTATCCGAGTTACAGGGAAACCCGAGGATCCGTGTTACAGGGAAACCCGAGTATCCCAGTTACAGGGAAACCGGAGTATCCCAGTTACAGGGAAACCTGAGTATCTCAGTTACAGAGAAACCGCTGTATCTCAGTTACAGGGAAACCCGAGTATCCGAGTTACAGGGAAACCGGTGTACCACAGTTACAGGCAAACCGGAGTATCTCAAGTACAGGGAAACCCGAGTATCCTAGTTACAGGGAAACCCGAGTATCTCAATTACAGGGAAACCGGTGTATCTCAGTTACAGGGAAACTGGAGTATCCGAGTTACAGGGAAACTGGGGTATCTCAGTTACAGGGAAACCCTAGTATCTGAGTTACAGGGAAACCAGTGTATCTCAGTTACAGGGAAACCGGACATTCTCAGTTACAGGGAAACACGAGAATTTTAGTTACAGGGAAACCCGAGTATCTCAGTTACAGGGAAACCGGTGTATCTCAGTTACAGGGAAACTGGAGCATCCGAATTACTGGGAAACCGGAGTATCTCAGTTACAGGGAAACCAGAGTATCTGAGTTACAGGGAAACCCGAGTATCCGAGTTACGGGGGAGCTGGGGTATCTCAGTTACAGGGAAACCCGAGTATCCGAGTGACAGGGAAACCGGAGTATCCGAGTTACAAGGAAACCGGAGCATCTCAGTTACAGGGAAACCCGAGTATCCGAGTTGCAGGGAAACTGGTGTATCTCAGTTACAGGGAAACTAGAGTATCTCAGTTATAGGAAAACCCGTGTATCCGAGTAACAGGGAAACACGAGTATCTCAGTTACAGGGAAACCGGAGTATCTGAGTTACAGGGAAACCGGAGTATCCGAGTTACAGGGAACCCGAGTATCCGAGTTACAGGGAACCCGAGTGTCCGAGTTACAGGGAAACACGAGTATGCGAGTTACAGGGAAACCCAAGTATCTGATTTACAGCAAAACTGGAGTACCCGAGTTACAGGGAAACCGGAATATCTCAGTTACAGGGAAACCAGAGTATCTGAGTTACAGGGAAACCCGAGTATCCGAGTTACGGGGGAGCTGGGGTATCTCAGTTACAGGGAAACCCGAGTATCCGAGTAACAGGGAAACCGGAGTATCCGAGTTAAAGGAAACTGGAGTATCTCAGTTACAGTTAAACCGGTGTATCCGAATTACAGGGAAACCAGAGTATCCGAGTTACAGGGAAACCGGTGTATCTCAGTTACAGGGAAACTGGAGTACCCGAGTTACAGGGAAGCCGTAATATCTCATTTACAGCAAAACCCGACTATCCAAGTTACAGAGAAACCGGTGTATCTGAATTACAGGGATACCCGAGTATCCGAGTTACAGGGAAACCCGAGTATCTCAGTTTCAGGGAAACCAGAGTATCTCATTTACAGGGAAACCCGAGTATCTCAGTTACAGGAAAACCCGAGTATCTCAGTTACAGGGAACCCGAGTATCTCAGTTACAGGGAAACCCGAGTATCCGAGTTACCGTGAAACCCGAGTATCCGAGTTATACGGAAACCTGTGTATGCTAGTTACAGGGAAAACCGAGTATCCGAGTTACAGGGAAACCGGTGTACCTCAGTTACAGGGTAACCAGTGTATCTCAGTTACAGGGAAACCCGAGTATCTAAGTTACAGGGACACACGTATATCTCAGTTACAGGGAAACTGGAGTATCCCAGTTACAGGGAAACCCGCGTATCTCAGATACAGGGAAACCGGTGTATTTCGGTTAATGGGAAACCGGAGTACCCGAGTTACAAGGAAACCGGAGCATCTCAGTTACAGGGAAACCCGAGTATCCGAGTTACAGGGAAACTGGTGTATCTCAGTTACAGGGAAACTAGAGTATCTCAGTTATAGGAAAACCCGTGTATCCGAGTAACAGGGAAACACGAGTATCTCAGTTACAGGGAAACCGGAGTATCTGAGTTATAGGGAAACCGGAGTATCCGAGTTTCAGGGAACCCGAGTATCCGAGTTACAGGGAACCCGAGTATCCGAGTTACAGGGAAACACGAGTATGCGAGTTACAGGAAAACCCAAGTATCTGATTTACAGCGAAACCGGAGTACCCGAGTTACAGGGAAACCGGAATATCTCAGTTACAGGCAAACTGGAGTATCCGAGTTACAGGGAAACCCGAGTATCGCAGTTACAGGGACACCAGAGTATCTCAGGTTCAGGGAAATCCGAGTATCCCTGTTACAGGAAAACCGGTGTATCTCAGTTACAGGGAAACTGAGTATCCAAGTTACAGGGAAACTCCTGTATCGAGTTACAGGGAAAGCCACGTATCTCAATTAAAGGGAAACCAGTGTGCACTCCGTTACAGGGAAACCGGAGTACCTGAGTTACAGGGAAACCGGAGTACCCGAGTTACAGGGAAATCCGAGTATCTCAGTTACATGGTAACCCGAGTATCCGAGTTACAGGGAAACTTGAGTATCCGAGTTACAGGGAAGCACAAGTATCCGAGTTACAGGGAAACCCAGGTATCTGAGTTACAGGGAAACCCGAGTATCTTCAGTTACAGGGAAACCTGTGTATATCACTTACAGAGAAACCGGAATATCGGGGTTACAGGGAAACCCGAATATCTGAGTTACTGTGAAACTGGAGTATCCGAGTCACAGGGAAACCCAAGTATCTCAGTTACAGGGAAACCGGAGTATCCGACTTACAGGGAAACCAGTGTATCTCCGTTACAGGGAAACCGGCGTACCCGAGTTACAGGGAAACCAGTGTATCTCAGTTACAGGGAACCCCGAGTATCTCAGTTACGGGGAAACCAGAGTATCTCAGTTACAGGGAAACCCGAGTATCTCAGTTGCAGGGAAACCAGAGTATCTCAGTTTACAGGGAAAACCGAGTATCCAAATTACAGGGAAACCGGTGTATCTCAGTTACAGGGAAACCTGAGTATCCGAGTTACAGGGAAACCCGCGTACCTCAGTTACAGGGAAACCGATGTATCTCAGTTACAAGGAAACCGGAGTACCCGAGTTACAGGGAAACCCGAGTATCCGAGTTACAGGGAAACACAGGTATCCGAGTTCCAGGGAAACCCAGGTATCTGAGTTACAGGGAAACCGGAGTATCCGAGTTACAGGGAAACCTGAGTGTCCGAGTTACAGGGAAACACAAGTATCCGAGTTACAGGGAAACCCGAGTATCTCAGTTACAGGGAAACCAGAGTATCTCAGTTACAGGAAACCCGAGTATCTGAGTTACAGGGAAACTGGTGTATCTCAGTTACAGGGAAACCTGTGTATCCGAGTTACAGGGAAACCGGTGTATTTCAGTTAAAGGGAAACCAGAGTATCTCAGTTACTGGGAAACCCGAGTATCTGAGTTACACGGAAACACGAGTATCTCAGTTACAGGGAAACCGGAGTATCTCAGTTACAGGGAAACCCGAGTATCCGACTTACAGGGAAACCCGAGTATCCGAGTTACAGGGAAACACAAGTATCTGAGTTACAGGGAAACCCAAGTATCTCAGTTACAGGGAAACCCGAGTACATAAGTTACAGGGAAACCGGTGTATATCAGTTACAGTGAAACCGGAATATCGGGGTTATAGGGAAACCCGAATATCTGAGTTACAGGGAAACCGGAGTGTCCGAGTTACAGGGAAACCCAAGTATCTCAGTTACAGGAAAACCGGTGTATATCAGTTACAGGGAAATCAGAGTATCCGAGTTACAGGGAAACCGGTGAATCTCCGTTACAGGGAAACGGTGTATCTGAGTAACAGGGAAACCTGCGTATCTCAGTTACAGGGAAACCGGAGTATCCGACTTACAGCGAAACCCGAGTATCTCAGTTACAGGGAAACCAGAGTATCTCAGTTACAGGGAAACCCAAGTATATAAGTTACAAGTAAACCGGTGTATATCAGTTACAGGGAAACCGGAGTATCCGACTTACAGCGAAACCTGAGTATCTCAGTTACAGGGAAACCAGAGTATCTCAGTAACAGGGAAACCCGAGTATCCGAGTTACAGTGAAACCGGTGTATCTCAGTTACAGGGAAACCAAAAATCGTACTTACAGGGAAATCCGAGTATCCAAGTTGCAGGGATACCGGAGTATCTCAGCTACAGGGAAACCAGAGTATCTCAGTTACAGGGAAACCCGAGTATCCGAGTTACAGGGAAACCCGAGAATCTCAGTTACTGGGAAACCGTTATATCTCAGTTATACGGAAACCCGACTATCCGATTTACAGGGAAACCCCAGTATCTGAGTTACAGGGAAATCCGTGTATTGCATTTATAGGGAAACCCAAATATCTGAGTTACAGGGAAACCGGAGTATCCGAGTTACAGGGAAACTCAAGTATCTCAGTTACAGGGAAACCGGTGTATATCAGTTACAGGGAAACCGGAGTATCCGAGTTACAGGGAACCCTGAGTATCTCAGTTACAGGGAAACCAGAGTATCTCAGTTACAGGGAAACCCGAGTATCCAAGTTACAGGGAAACCGGAGTACCCGAGTAACAGGGAAACCGGAGTATCCGAGTTACAGGGAAACACAAGTATCCGAGTTACAGGGAAACCCAGGTATCTGAGTTACGTGCAAACCCAAGTATCTCAGTTACAGGGAAACCAAAGTATCTCAGTAACAGGGAAACCCGAGTATCCGAGTTACAGGGAAACTGGTGTATCTCAGTTACAGGGAAACCGGATTACCCGAGTTACAGGGAAACCTGTGTATCCGAGTAACAGGGAAACCCGAGTATCTCAGTTACAGGGAAACCAGACTATCTCAGCTACAGGAAAACCGAGTATCTGAGTTACCGGGAAAATGGTGTATCTCAGTTACAGTGAAACCGGAGTATCCGAGTCACATGGAAACCCGCGTCTCTCAGTTACTGGGAAACCGGTGTATCCGAGTTACAGGGAAACCGGAGTATCCGAGTTACCGGGAAACCTGAGTGTCCGAGTTACAGGGAAACACAAGTATCCGAGTTACAGGGAAACCCGAGTATCTCAGTTACAGGGAAACCAGAGTATCTCAGTTACAGGGAAACCAGAATATCTTAGATACAGGAAACCCATGTATGCGAGTTACAGGGAAACTGGTGTATCTCAGTTACAGGGAAACCGGAGTACCCGAATTACAGGGAAACCGGAATATCTCAGTTACGGGGACACCCGAGTATTTGAGTTACAGGGAAACCAGTGTATTTCAGTTACAGGGAAACCAGAGTATCTCAGTTACAGGAAAACCCGAGCATCCGAGTTACAGGGAGACCCAAGAATCTCAGTTACAGGGAAACCCGAGTATCCGAGTTACAGGGAAACCCGAGTATATAAGTTACAGGGAAACCGGTGTATATCAGTTACAGGGAAACTGGAGTATCCGACTTACAGCGAAACCCGAGTATCTCAGTTACAGGGAAACCCGGGTATCCGAGTTACAGGGAAACCCGAGTATCTCAGTTACAGGGAAGTTTGATTATCCGAGTTACAGGGAAACCCAAGTATACGAGTTACAGGGAAACCGGAGTATCCGAATTCTAGGGAAACCTGAGAATCCGAGTTACACGGAAACCCGAGTATTTCAGTTACTGGGAAACCGTTATATCTCAGTTATACGGAAACCCGACTATCCGATTTACAGGGAAACCCCAGTATCCGAGTTACAGGGAAACTCAAGTATCTCAGTTACAGGGAAACCAGAGTATCTCAGTTACAGGGAAACCCGAGTATCCAAGTTACAGGGAAACCCGAGTATCCATGTTACAGGGAAACCCGCGTATCTCAGTTACAGGGAAACCGATGTATCTCAGTTACAAGGAAACCGGAGTACCCGAGTTACAGGGAAACCTGTTTATCTCAGTTCCAGAGAAACCGGTGTATCTCAGTTAAATGGAAACCGGAATATCGGGGTTACAGGGAAACCCGAATATCTGAGTTACAGGGAAACCGGACTATCCGAGTTACAGGAAAACCCAAGTATCTCAGTTACAGGGAAACCGGTGTATATCAGTTACAGGGAAACCAGAGTATCCGAGTTACAGGGAAACCGGTGTATCTCCGTTACAGGGAAACCGGCGTACCCGAGTTACAGGGAAACAGTGTATCCGAGTAACAGGGAAACCTGAGTATCTCAGTTACAGGGAAACCAGAATATCTTAGTTACAGAAAACCTAAGTATCCGAGTTACAGGGAAACTGGTGTATCTCAGTTACAGGGAAACCGGTGTATCTCAGTTACAGGGAAACCGGAGTACCCGAATTACAGGGAAACCGGAATATCTCAGTTACGGGGACACCCGAGTATTTGAGTTACAGGGAAACCAGTGTATTTCAGTTACAGGGAAACCAGACTATCTCAGT
>NW_027274819.1:0-80151 GCF_030028105.1 Mobula birostris
CTCTATACATCAAGACAGCAAAGTTGTTCTCTCAGTGCATACAATGCTTTGTCAATACAAATAGCATACTTTCAATTTTACACCAAAGTACTTAGTGCAAACCTAATGGAAACACCTTAGGTTAACTTCCCACATGATTCTGAGATGAGTGAAAGTTGTTTCATGCCTCTAGACATCAAGACAAAAAAGTTGTTATCTCAGTGCATACAGTGCTTTGATGTAACAGTAGTATACCCTTCAATTGTACTGAAAAGTCCTGACAGCAAACCTAATGCAAACACCTTTGGTTAACTTCCCTCATGATTATGAGCAGATTGAAACTTTTTTCATGCCTCTATACATCAAGACAACAAAGTTGTTATCTCAGAGCATACAATGCTTTGACAATACAAATAGTATACATTTCAATTTTACACCAAAGTACTTACTGCAAACCTGATGGAAACACCTTAGGTTAACTTCCCACATGGTTCTGAAATGTCTGCAAGTTGTTTCATGCCTCTGTACATAAAGACAAAAAAGTTGATTTCACAGAGAATAGAGTGCTTTGACATGAAAAGTAATATACATTTGAAATTTACACCAAACTACTTACTGCAAACCTAATAAAAACATCTTAGGTTAACTTCCCACATGATTATGAGTAGTTTGAAAGTAGTTTCATGCCTCTGCTCATCAAGACAAAAAAGTTCTTTTTTCAGTGCTTCCAATGCTTTGACAATACAAATAGTATACATTTCAATTTTACACCAAAGTACTTAGTGCAAACCTAATGGAAACACATTAGGTTAACTTCCCACATGATTCTGAGATGACTGAAAGTTGTTTCATGCCTCTAGACATCAAGACAAAAAAGTTGTTATCTCAGTGCTTCCAATGCTTTGACAATACAAATAGTATACATTTCAATTTTACACCAAAGTACTTACTGCAAACCTAATGGAAACACCTTAGGTTAACTTCCCACATGATTCTGAAATGTCTGCAATTCGTTTCATGCCTCTGTACATAAAGACAAAAAAGTTGATTTCACAGAGAATAGAGTGCTTTGACAGTAAAAGTATTATACATTTGAAATTTACACCAAACTACTTACTGCAAACATAATAAGAACATCTTAGGTTAACTTCCCACATGACTATGAGCAGTTTGAAAGTAGTTTCATGCCTCTGCTCATCAAGACAAAAAAGTTCTTTTCTCACTGCTTCCAATGCTTTGACAATACAAATAGTATACATTTCAATTTTACACCAAAGTACTTAGTTCAAACCTAATGGAAACACCTTAGGTTAACTTCCCACATGATTCTGAGATGAGTGAAAGTTGTTTCATGCCTCTAGACATCAAGACAAAAAAGTTGTCATCTCAGTGCATACAATGCTTTCATGTAACAGTAGTATACACTTCAATTGTACTGAAAAGTCCTGACTGCAAACCTAATGCAAACACCTTTGGTTAATTTCCCTCATGATTATGAGCAGTTTGAAACTTTTTTCATGCCTCTATACATCAAGACAACAAAGTTGTTATCTCAGAGCATACAATGCTTTGACAATACAAATAGTATACATTTCAATTTTACACCAAAGTACTTACTGCAAACCTGATGGAAACACCTTAGGTTAACTTCCCACATGGTTCTGAAATGTCTGCAAGTTGTTTCATGCCTCTGTACATAAAGACAAAAAAGTTGATTTCACAGAGAATAGAGTGCTTTGACATGAAAAGTAATATACATTTGAAATTTACACCAAACTACTTACTGCAAACCTAATAAAAACATCTTAGGTTAACTTCCCACATGATTATGAGTAGTTTGAAAGTAGTTTCATGCCTCTGCTCATCAAGACAAAAAAGTTCTTTTCTCAGTGCTTCCAATGCTTTGACAATACAACTAGTATACATTTCAATTTTACACCAAAGTACTTAGTGCAAACCTAATGGAAACACTTTAGGTTAACTTCCCACATGATTCTGAGATGACTGAAAGTTGTTTCATGCCTCTAGACATCAAGACAAAAAAGTTGTTATCTCAGTGCTTCCAATGCTTTGACAATACAAATAGTATACATTTCAATTTTACACCAAAGTACTTACTGCAAACCTAATGGAAACACCATAGGTTAACTTCCCACATGATTCTGAAATGTCTGCAATTCGTTTCATGCCTCTGTACATAAAGACAAAAAAGTTGATTTCACAGAGAATAGAGTGCTTTGACAGTAAAAGTATTATACATTTGAAATTTACACCAAACTACTTACTGCAAACCTAATAAGAACATCTTAGGTTAACTTCCCACATGACTATGAGTAGTTTGAAAGTAGTTTCATGCCTCTGCTCATCAAGACAAAAAAGTTCTTTTCTCACTGCTTCCAATGCTTTGACAATACAAATAGTATACATCTCAATTTTACACCAAAGTACTTAGTGCAAACCTAATGGAAACACCTTAGGTTAACTTCCCACATGATTCTGAGATGAGTGAAAGTTGTTTCATGCCTCTAGACATCAAGACAAAAAAGTTGTCATCTCAGTGCATACAATGCTTTGATGTAACAGTAGTATACACTTCAATTGTACTGAAAAGTCCTGACTGCAAACCTAATGCAAACACCTTTGGTTACCTTCCAAGATGATTATGAGCAGTTTGAAAGGTGTTTCATGCCTCTATACATCAAGACAACAAAGTTGTTATCTCAGTGCATACAATGCTTTGACAATACAAATAGTATACATTTCAATTTTACACCAAAGTACTTACTGCAAACCTAATTGAAACACCTTAGGTTATCTTCCCAGATGATTCTGAAATGTCTGCAAGTTGTTTCATGCCTCTGTACATAAAGACAAAAAAGTTAATTTCTCAGAGAATAGAGCGCTTTGACATTAAAAGTATTATACATTTGAATTTTACACCAAAGTACTTAGTGCAAACCTAATGGAAACACATTAGGATAACATCCCACATGATTCTGAGATATCTGAAAGTTGTATCATGCCTCTGCACATAAAGAGAAAAAAGTTGATTTCTCAGTGAATAGAGTGCTTTGACATTAAAAGTATTATACATTTGAATTTTACACCAAAGTACTTAGTGCAAACCTAATGGAAACACCTTAGTTCAAATTCCCACATGATTATGAGTAGTTTGAAAGTAGTTTCATGCCTCTGCTCATCAAGACAAAAAAGTTCTTTTCTCAGTGCCTCCAATGCTTTGACAATACAAATAGTATACATTTCAATTTTACACCAAAGTACTTACTGCAAACCGAATGGAAACACCTTAGGTTAACTTCTCGCATGATACTGAGATGACATAAAATTTTGTTTCATGCCTTTAGACATCAAGACAAAAAGTTCTTATCTCAGTGCCTACAACGCTTTGACGTAACAGTAGTATACACTTAAATTGAACTGAAAAGACCTGACTGCAAACCTAATGGAAACACCTTTGGTTAACTTCCCTCATGATTATGAGCAGTTTGAAAGTTTTTTCATGCCTCTATACATCAAGACAACAAAGTTGTTCTCTCAGTGCATACAATGCTTTCTCAATACAAATAGTATACTTTCAATTTTACACCAAAGTACTTAGTGCAAACCTAATGGAAACACCTTAGGTTAACTTCCCACATGATTCTGAGATGACTGAAAGTTGTTTCATGCCTCTAGACATCAAGACAAAAAAGTTGTTATCTCAGAGCATGCAATGCTTTGACAATACAAAGAGTATACATTTCAATTTTAAACCAAAGTACTTAACGCAAACCTAATGGAAACAGCTTAGGTTAACTTCCCACATGATTCTGAAATGTCTGCAAGTTGTTTCATGCCTCTGTACATAAAGACAAAAAAATTGATTTCTCAGAGAATAGAGGGCTTTGACAGTAAAAGTATTATACATTTGAAATTTACACCAAACTACTTACTGCAAACCTAATAAGAACATCTTAGGTTAACTTCCCACATGATTATGAGTAGTTTGAAAGTAGTTTCATGCCTCTGCTCATCAAGACAAAAAAGTTCCTTTCTCAGTGCTTCCAATGCTTTGACAATACAAATAGTATACATTTCAATTTTACACCAAAGTACTTAGTGCAAACCTAATGGAAACACCTTAGGTTAACTTCCCACATGATTCTGAGATGAGTGAAAGTTGTTTCATGCCTCTAGACATCAAGACAAAAAAGTTGTTATCTCAGTGCATACAATGCTTTGATGTAACAGTAGTATACCCTTCAATTGTACTGAAAAGTCCTGACTGCAAACCTAATGCAAACACCTTTGGTTAACTTCCCTCATGATTATGAGCAGATTGAAACTTTTTTCATGCCTCTATACATCAAGACAACAAAGTTGTTATCTCAGAGCATACAATGCTTTGACAATACAAATAGTATACATTTCAATTTTACACCAAAGTACTTACTGCAAACCTGATGGAAACACCTTAGGTTAACTTCCCACATGGTTCTGAAATGTCTGCAAGTTGTTTCATGCCTCTGTACATAAAGACAAAAAAGTTGATTTCACAGAGAATAGAGTGCTTTGACATGAAAAGTAATATACATTTGAAATTTACACCAAACTACTTACTGCAAACCTAATAAAAACATCTTAGGTTAACTTCCCACATGATTATGAGTAGTTTGAAAGTAGTTTCATGCCTCTGCTCATCAAGACAAAAAAGTTCTTTTTTCAGTGCTTCCAATGCTTTGACAATACAAATAGTATACATTTCAATTTTACACCAAAGTACTTAGTGCAAACCTAATGGAAACACCTTAGGTTAACTTCCCACATGATTCTGAGATGACTGAAAGTTGTTTCATGCCTCTAGACATCAAGACAAAAAAGTTGTTATCTCAGTGCTTCCAATGCTTTGACAATACAAATAGTATACATTTCAATTTTACACCAAAGTACTTACTGCAAACCTAATGGAAACACCTTAGGTTAACTTCCCACATGATTCTGAAATGTCTGCAATTCGTTTCATGCCTCTGTACATAAAGACAAAAAAGTTGATTTCACAGAGAATAGAGTGCTTTGACAGTAAAAGTATTATACATTTGAAATTTACACCAAACTACTTACTGCAAACCTAATAAGAACATCTTAGGTTAACTTCCCACATGACTATGAGTAGTTTGAAAGTAGTTTCATGCCTCTGCTCATCAAGACAAAAAAGTTCTTTTCTCACTGCTTCCAATGCTTTGACAATACAAATAGTATACATTTCAATTTTACACCAAAGTACTTAGTGCAAACCTAATGGAAACACCTTAGGTTAACTTCCCACATGATTCTGAGATGAGTGAAAGTTGTTTCATGCCTCTAGACATCAAGACAAAAAAGTTGTCATCTCAGTGCATACAATGCTTTGATGTAACAGTAGTATACACTTCAATTGTACTGAAAAGTCCTGACTGCAAACCTAATGCAAACACCTTTGGTTAATTTCCCTCATGATTATGAGCAGTTTGAAACTTTTTTCATGCCTCTATACATCAAGACAACAAAGTTGTTATCTCAGTGCATACAATGCTTTGACAATACAAACAGTATACATTTCAATTTTACACCAAAGTACTTACTGCAAACCTAATTGAAACACCTTAGGTTATCTTCCCACATGATTCTGAAATGTCTGCAAGTTGTTTCATGCCTCTGTACATAAAGACAAAAAAGTTAATTTCTCAGAGAATAGAGCGCTTTGACATTAAAAGTATTATACATTTGAATTTTACACCAAAGTACTTACTGCAAACCTAATAAGAACATCTTAGGTTAACTTCCCACATGATTATGAGTAGTTTGAAAGTAGTTTCATGCCTCTGCTCATCAAGACAAAAAAGTTCCTTTCTCAGTGCTTCCAATGCTTTGACAATACAAATAGTATACATTTCAATTTTACACCAAAGTACTTAGTGCAAACCTAATGGAAACACCTTAGGTTAACTTCCCACATGATTCTGAGATGAGTGAAAGTTGTTTCATGCCTCTAGACATCAAGACAAAAAAGTTGTTATCTCAGTGCATACAATGCTTTGATGTAACAGTGGTATACCCTTCAATTGTACTGAAAAGTCCTGACTGCAAACCTAATGCAAACACCTTTGGTTAACTTCCCTCATGATTATGAGCAGATTGAAACTTTTTTCATGCCTCTATACATCAAGACAACAAAGTTGTTATCTCAGAGCATACAATGCTTTGACAATACAAATAGTATACATTTCAATTTTACACCAAAGTACTTACTCCAAACCTGATGGAAACACCTTAGGTTAACTTCCCACATGGTTCTGAAATGTCTGCAAGTTGTTTCATGCCTCTGTACATAAAGACAAAAAAGTTGATTTCACAGAGAATAGAGTGCTTTGACATGAAAAGTAATATACATTTGAAATTTACACCAAACTACTTACTGCAAACCTAATAAAAACATCTTAGGTTAACTTCCCACATGATTATGAGTAGTTTGAAAGTAGTTTCATGCCTCTGCTCATCAAGACAAAAAAGTTCTTTTTTCAGTGCTTCCAATGCTTTGACAATACAAATAGTATACATTTCAATTTTACACCAAAGTACTTAGTGCAAACCTAATGGAAACACCTTAGGTTAACTTCCCACATGATTCTGAGATGACTGAAAGTTGTTTCATGCCTCTAGACATCAAGACAAAAAAGTTGTTATCTCAGTGCTTCCAATGCTTTGACAATACAAATAGTATACATTTCAATTTTACACCAAAGTACTTACTGCAAACCTAATGGAAACACCTTAGGTTAACTTCCCACATGATTCTGAAATGTCTGCAATTCGTTTCATGCCTCTGTACATAAAGACAAAAAAGTTGATTTCACAGAGAATAGAGTGCTTTGACAGTAAAAGTATTATACATTTAAAATTTACACCAAACTACTTACTGCAAACCTAATAAGAACATCTTAGGTTAACTTCCCACATGACTATGAGTAGTTTGAAAGTAGTTTCATGCCTCTGCTCATCAAGACAAAAAAGTTCTTTTCTCACTGCTTCCAATGCTTTGACAATACAAATAGTATACATTTCAATTTTACACCAAAGTACTTAGTGCAAACCTAATGGAAACACCTTAGGTTAACTTCCCACATGATTCTGAGATGAGTGAAAGTTGTTTCATGCCTCTAGACATCAAGACAAAAAAGTTGTCATCTCAGTGCATACAATGCTTTGATGTAACAGTAGTATACACTTCAATTGTACTGAAAAGTCCTGACTGCAAACCTAATGCAAACACCTTTGGTTAATTTCCCTCATGATTATGAGCAGTTTGAAACTTTTTTCATGCCTCTATACATCAAGACAACAAAGTTGTTATCTCAGTGCATACAATGCTTTGACAATACAAATAGTATACATTTCAATTTTACACCAAAGTACTTACTGCACACCTAATTGCAACACCTTACGTTATCTTCCCACATGATTCTGAAATGTCTGCAAGTTGTTTCATGCCTCTGTACATAAAGAGAAAAAAGTTAATTTCTCAGAGAATAGAGCGCTTTGACATTAAAAGTATTATACATTTGAATTTTACACCAAAGTACTTAGTGCAAACCTAATGCAAACACATTAGGATAACATCCCACATGATTCTGAGATATCTGAAAGTTGTATCATGCCTCTGCACATAAAGAGAAAAAAGTTGATTTCTCAGTGAATTGAGTGCTTGGACAATAAAAGTAGTACACATTTGAATTTTACACCAAAGTACTTACTGCAAACCGAATAAAAACATCTTAGGTTTACTTCCCACATGATTATGAGTAGTTTGAAAGTAGTTTCATGCCTCTGCTCATCAAGAGAAAAAAGTTTCTTTTCTCAGTGCTTCCAATGCTTTGACAATACAAATAGTATACATTTCAATTTTACACCAAAGTACTTACTGCAAACCTAATGGAAACACCTTAGGTTAACTTCCCACATCATTCTGAAATGTCTGCAAGTTGTTTCATGCCTCTGTACATAAAGACAAAAAAGTTGATTTCTCAGAGAATAGAGTGCTTTGCCATTAAAAGTATTATACATTTGAATTTTACACCATAGTACCTGGTGCAAACCTAATCAAAACATCTTAGGTTAACTTCCCACATGATTATGAGTAGGTTGAAAGTAGTATCATGCCTTTGCTCACCAAAACAAAAAAGTTCTTTTCTCAGTGCTTCCAATGTTTTGACAATACAAATAGTATACATTTGAATTTTACACCAAAGTACTTAGTGCAAACCTAATAAATACACCTTAGGTTAACTTCCCACATGATTATGAGTAGTTTGGAAGAGGTTTCATGCCTCTGCTCATCAGGACAACAAAGTTGTTTTCTCAGAGCTTACAATACTTTGAGAGTACAAATAGTGTACATTTCAGTTTTACACCAAAGCACTTAGTGAAACCTAATGCAAACACCTTAGGTTAACTTCCCACATGATTCTGAGATGTCTGAAAGTTGAATCATGCCTCTGCACATAAAGACAAAAAAGTTGATTTCTCAGAGATTAGAGTGCTTTGACATTAAAAGTATTATGCATTTGAATATTACACCAAAGTACTTAGTGCAAACCTAATGGAAACACCTTAGTTCAACTTCCCACATTGTTATGAGTAGTTTGAAAGTAGTTTCATGCCTCTGCTCATCAAGACAAAAAAATTCTTTTCTCAGTGCTTCCAATGCTTTGACAATACAAATAGTATACATTTCAATTTTACACCAAAGTACTTACTGCAAACCTAATGGAAACATCTTAGGTTAACTTCCCGCATGATTCTGAGATGACTGAAAGTTGTTTCATGCCTTTAGACATCAAGACAAAAAAGTTCTTATCTCAGTGCCTACAATGCTTTGACGTAACAGTAGTATACACTTAAATTGAACTGAAAACTCCTGACTGCAAACCTAATGGAAACACGTTTGGTTAACTTCCCTCATGATTATGAGCAGTTTGAAAGTTTTTTCATGCCTCTATACATCAAGACAACAAAGTTGTTATCTCAGTGCATACAATGCTTTGTCAATGCAAATAGTATACATTTCAATTTTACACCAAAGTACTTAGTGCAAACCTAATGGAAACACCTTAGGTTAACTTCCCACATGATTCTGAGATGACTGAAAGTTGTTTCATGCCTCTAGACATCAAGACAAAAAAGTTGTTATCTCAGTGCGTACAATGCTTTGAAAATACAAATAGTATACATTTCAATTTTACACCAAAGCACTTAGTGAAAAGCTAATGGAAACACCTTAGGTTAACTTCCCACATGATTCTGAGATGTCTGAGAGTTGTATCATGCCTCTGCACATAAAGACAGAAAAGTTGATTTCTCAGAGCTTAAAGTGCTTTGACATTAAATGTATTATACATTTGAAATTTACAGCAAACTACTTACTGCAAACCTAATAAAAACATCTTAGGTTAACTTCCCACATGATTATGAGTAGTTTCAAAGTAGTTTCATGCCTCTGCTCATCAAGACAAAAAAGTTCTTTTCTCAGAGCTTCGAATGCTTTGACAATACAAATAGTATACATTTCAATTTTACACCAAAGTACTTAGTGCAAACCTAATGGAAACACCTTAGGTTAACTTCCCACATGATTCTGAGATGACTGAAAGTTGTTTCATGCCTCTAGACATCAAGACAAAAAAGTTGTTATCTCAGTGCATACAATGCTTTGACAATACAAAGAGTATACATTTCAATTTTATACCAAAGTATTTACTGCAAACCTAATGGAAACAGCTTAGGTTAATTCGCCACATGTTTCTGAAATGTCTTCAAGTTGTTTCATGCCTCTGTACATAAAGGCAAAAAAGTTGTTATCTCAGGGCATGCAATGCTTTGTCAATACAAATAGTATACATTTCAATTTTACACCAAAGTACTTAGTGCAAACCTAATGGAAACACCTTAGGTTAACTTCCCACATGATTCTGAGATGACTGAAAGTTGTTTCATGCCTCTAGACATCAAGACAAAAAAGTTGTTATCTTAGTGCGTACAATGCTTTGAAAATACAAATAGTATACATTTCAATTTTACACCAAAGCTCTTAGTGAAAAGCTAATGGAAACACCTTAGGTTAACTTCCCACATGAGTCTGAGATGTCTGAGAGTTGTATCATGCCTCTGCACATAAAGACAGAAAAGTTGATTTCTCAGAGCTTAAAGTGCTTTGACATTAAAAGTATTATACATTTGAAATTTACACCAAAGTACTTAGTGCAAACCTAATGCAAACACCTTTGGTTAACTTCCCACATGATTAGTAGCAGTTTGAAAGTTGTTTCATGTCTAAGTACATCAAGACAACAAAGTTGTTATCTCAGTGCTTCCAATGCTTTGACAATACAAATAGTATACATTTCAATTTTACACCAAAGTACTTAGTGCAAACCTAATGGAAACACCTTAGGTTAACTTCCCACATGATTCTGAGATGAGTGAAAGTTGTTTCATGCCTCTAGACATCAAGACAAAAAAGTTGTCATCTCAGTGCATACAATGGTTTGATGTAACAGTAGTATACCCTTCAATTGTACTGAAAAGTCCTGACTGCAAACCTAATGCAAACACCTTTGGTTAACTTCCCTCATGATTATGAGCAGATTGAAACTTTTTTCATGCCTCTATACATCAAGACAACAAAGTTCTTATCTCAGTGCATACAATGCTTTGACAATACAAATAGTATACATTTCAATTTTACACCAAAGTACTTACTGCAAACCTGATGGAAACACCTTAGGTTAACTTCCCACATAGTTCTGAAATGTCTGCAAGTTGTTTCATGCCTCTGTACATAAAGACAAAAAAGTTGATTTCACAGAGAATAGAGTGCTTTGACATGAAAAGTAATATACATTTGAAATTTACACCAAACTACTTACTGCAAACCTAATAAAAACATCTTAGGTTAACTTCCCACATGATTATGAGTAGTTTGAAAGTAGTTTCATGCCTCTGCTCATCAAGACAAAAAAGTTCTTTTCTCAGTGCTTCCAATGCTTTGACAATACAAATAGTATACATTTCAATTTTACACCAAAGTACTTAGTGCAAACCTAATGGAAACACCTTAGGTTAACTTCCCACATCATTCTGAGATGACTGAAAGTTGTTTCATGCCTCTAGACATCAAGACAAAAAAGTTGTTATCTCAGTGCATACAATGCTTTGACAATGCAAAGAGTATACATTTCAATTTTACACCAAAGTAATTACTGCAAACCTAATGGAAACAGCTTAGGTTAACTTCCCACATGATTCTCAAATGTCTGCAAGTTGTTTCATGCCTCTGTACATAAAGACAAAAAAGTTGATTTCTCAGAGAATAGAGTGCTTTGACATTAAAAGTATTATACATTTGAATTTTACACCAAAGAACTTACTGCAAACCTAATAAAAATATCTTAGGTTAAATTCCCACATGATTATGAGTAGTTTGAAAGTAGTTTCATGCCTCTGCTCATCAAGAGAAAAAAGGTTCTTTTCTCAGTGCTTCCAATGCTTTGACAGTACAAATAGAATACATTTCAATTTTACACCAAAGTACTTAGTGCAAACCTAATGGAAACACCTTAGGTTAACTTCCCACATGATTCTGAGATGACTGAAAGTTGTTTCATGCCTCTAGACATCAAGACAAAAAAGTTGTTATCTCAGTGCATACAATGCTTTGACATTACAAAGAGTATTCATTTGAATTTTACACCAAAGTACTTACTGCAAACCTAATGGACACAGCATAGGTTAACTTCCCACATGATTCTGAAATCTCTGCAAGTTGTTTCATGTCTCTGTACATAACGACAAAAAAGTTGATTTCTCGGAGATTAGAGTGCTTTGACATTAAAAGTATTATTCATTTGAATTTTACACCAAAGTCCTTAGTGCAAACCTAATGGAAACACCTTAGTTCAACTTCCCACATCATTGTGAGTAGTTTGAAAGTAGTTTCGTGCCTCTGCTCATCAAGACATAAAAGTTCTTTTCTCAGTGCTTCCAATGCTTTGCAATACAAATAGTATACATTTCAATTTTACACCAAAGTACTTACTGAAAACCTAATGGAAACAGCTTAGGTTAACTTCCCACATGATTCTGAAATGTCTGCAAGTTGTTTCATGCCTCTGTACATAAATCAAAAAAGTTGATTTCTCAGAGATTAGAGTGCTTTGACATTAAAAGTATTATACATTTGAATTTTACACCAAAGTACTTAGTGCAAACCTAATGGAAACACCTTAGTTCAACTTCCCACATGATTATGAGTAGTTTGAAAGTAGTTTCATGCCTCTGCTCATCAAGACAAAAAAGTTCTTTTCTCAGTGCCTCCAATGCTTTGACAATACGAATAGTATACATTTCAATTTCACACCAAAGTACTTACTGCAAACCTAATGGAAACACCTTAGGTTAACTTCTCGCATGATACTGAGATGACATAAAATTTTGTTTCATGCCTTTAGACATCAAGACAAAAAGTTCTTATCTCAGTGCCTACAACGCTTTGACGTAACAGTAGTATACACTTAAATTGAACTGAAAAGACCTGACTGCAAACCTAATGGAAACACCTTTGGTTAACTTCCCTCATGATTATGAGCAGTTTGAAAGTTTTTTCATGCCTCTATACATCAAGACAACAAAGTTGTTATCTCAGTGCATACAATGCTTTGTCAATACAAATAGTATACTTTCAATTTTACACCAAAGTACTTAGTGCAAACCTAATGGAAACACCTTAGGTTAACTTCCCACATGATTCTGAGATGACTGAAAGTTGTTTCATGCCTCTAGACATCAAGACAAAAAAGTTGTTATCTCAGTGCGTACAATGCTTTGAAAATACAAATAGTATACATTTCAATTTTACACCAAAGCACTTAGTGAAAAGCTAATGGAAACACCTTAGGTTAACTTCCCACATGATTCTGAGATGTCTGAGAGTTGTATCATGCCTCTGCACATAAAGACAGAAAAGTTGATTTCTCAGAGCTTAAAGTGCTTTGACATTAAAAGTATTATACATTTGAAATTTACACCAAACTACTTACTGCAAACCTAATAAAAACATCTTAGGTTAACTTCCCACATGATTATGAGTAGTTTGAAAGTAGTTTCATGCCTCTGCTCATCAAGACAAAAAAGTTCTTTTCTCAGAGCTTCGAATGCTTTGACAATACAAATAGTATACATTTCAATTTTACACCAAAGTACTTAGTGCAAACCTAATGGAAACACCTTAGGTTAACTTCCCACATGATTCTGAGATGACTGAAAGTTGTTTCATGCCTCTAGACATCAAGACAAAAAAGTTGTTATCTCAGTGCATACAATGCTTTGACAATACAAAGAGTATACATTTCAATTTTATACCAAAGTATTTACTGCAAACCTAATGGAAACAGCTTAGGTTAATTCGCCACATGTTTCTGAAATGTCTTCAAGTTGTTTCATGCCTCTGTACATAAAGGCAAAAAAGTTGTTATCTCAGGGCATGCAATGCTTTGTCAATACAAATAGTATACATTTCAATTTTACACCAAAGTACTTAGTGCAAACCTAATGGAAACACCTTAGGTTAACTTCCCACATGATTCTGAGATGACTGAAAGTTGTTTCATGCCTCTAGACATCAAGACAAAAAAGTTGTTATCTCAGTGCGTACAATGCTTTGAAAATACAAATAGTATACATTTCAATTTTACACCAAAGCTCTTAGTGAAAAGCTAATGGAAACACCTTAGGTTAACTTCCCACATGAGTCTGAGATGTCTGAGAGTTGTATCATGCCTCTGCACATAAAGACAGAAAAGTTGATTTCTCAGAGCTTAAAGTGCTTTGACATTAAAAGTATTATACATTTGAAATTTACACCAAAGTACTTAGTGCAAACCTAATGCAAACACCTTTGGTTAACTTCCCACATGATTAGTAGCAGTTTGAAAGTTGTTTCATGTCTAAGTACATCAAGACAACAAAGTTGTTATCTCAGTGCTTCCAATGCTTTGACAATACAAATAGTATACATTTCAATTTTACACCAAAGTACTTAGTGCAAACCTAATGGAAACACCTTAGGTTAACTTCCCACATGATTCTGAGATGAGTGAAAGTTGTTTCATGCCTCTAGACATCAAGACAAAAAAGTTGTCATCTCAGTGCATACAATGGTTTGATGTAACAGTAGTATACCCTTCAATTGTACTGAAAAGTCCTGACTGCAAACCTAATGCAAACACCTTTGGTTAACTTCCCTCATGATTATGAGCAGATTGAAACTTTTTTCATGCCTCTATACATCAAGACAACAAAGTTCTTATCTCAGTGCATACAATGCTTTGACAATACAAATAGTATACATTTCAATTTTACACCAAAGTACTTACTGCAAACCTAATTGAAACACCTTAGGTTAACTTCCCACATGATTCTGAAATGTCTGCAAGTTGTTTCATGCCTCTGTACATAAAGACAAAAAAGTTGATTTCTCAGAGATTAGAGTGCTTTGACATTAAAAGTATTATACATTTGAATATTACACCAAAGTACTTAGTGCAAACCTAATGGAAACACCTTAGTTCAACTTCCCACATGATTATGAGTAGTTTGAAAGTAGTTTCATGCCTCTGCTCATCAAGACAAAAAAGTTCTTTTCTCAGTGCTTCCAATGCTTTGACAATACAAATAGTATACATTTCAATTTTACACCAAAGTACTTACTGCAAACCTAATGGAAACACCTTAGGTTAACTTCCCGCATGATTCTGAGATGACTGAAAGTTGTTTCATGCCTTTAGACATCAAGACAAAAAAGTTCTTATCTCAGTGCCTACAACGCTTTGACGTAACAGTAGTATACACTTAAATTGAACTGAAAAGACCTGACTGCAAACCTAATGGAAACACCTTTGGTTAACTTCCCTCATGATTATGAGCAGTTTGAAAGTTTTTTCATGCCTCTATACATCAAGACAACAAAGTTGTTATCTCAGTGCATACAATGCTTTGTCAATACAAATAGTATACTTTCAATTTTACACCAAAGTACTTAGTGCAAACCTAATGGAAACACCTTAGGTTAACTTCCCACATGATTCTGAGATGACTGAAAGTTGTTTCATGCCTCTAGACATCAAGACAAAAAAGTTGTTATCTCAGAGCATGCAATGCTTTGACAATACAAAGAGTATACATTTCAATTTTAAACCAAAGTACTTAATGCAAACCTAATGGAAACAGCTTAGGTTAACTTCCCACATGATTCTGAAATGTCTGCAAGTTGTTTCATGCCTCTGTACATAAAGACAAAAAAGTTGATTTCTAAGAGAATAGAGTGCTTTGACAGTAAAAGTATTATACATTTGAAATTTACACCAAACTACTTACTGCAAACCGAATAAGAACATCTTAGGTTAACTTCCCACATGATTATGAGTAGTTTGAAAGTAGTTTCATGCCTCTGCTCATCAAGACAAAAAAGTTCTTTTCTCAGTGCTTCCAATGCTTTGACAATACAAATAGTATACATTTCAATTTTACACCAAAGTACTTAGTGCAAACCTAATGGAAACACCTTAGGTTAACTTCCCACATGATTCTGAGATGAGTGAAAGTTGTTTCATGCCTCTAGACATCAAGACAAAAAAGTTGCTATCTCAGTGCATACAATGCTTTGATGTAACAGTAGTATACCCTTCAATTGTACTGAAAAGTCCTGACTGCAAACCTAATGCAAACACCTTTGGTTAACTTCCCTCATGATTATGAGCAGATTGAAACTTTTTTCATGCCTCTATACATCAAGACAACAAAGTTGTTATCTCAGTGCATACAATGCTTTGACAATACAAATAGTATACATTTCAATTTTACACCAAAGTACTTACTGCAAACCTGATGGAAACACCTTAGGTTAACTTCCCACATAGTTCTGAAATGTCTGCAAGTTGTTTCATGCCTCTGTACATAAAGACAAAAAAGTTGATTTCACAGAGAATAGAGTGCTTTGACATAAAAAGTAATATACATTTGAAATTTACACCAAACTACTTACTGCAAACCTAATAAAAACATCTTAGGTTAACTTCCCACATGATTATGAGTAGTTTGAAAGTAGTTTCATGCCTCTGCTCATCAAGACAAAAAAGTTCTTTCCTCAGTGCTTCCAATGCTTTGACAATACAAATAGTATACATTTCAATTTTACACCAAAGTACTTAGTGGAAACCTAATGGAAACACCTTAGGTTAACGTCCCACATGATTCTGAGATGACTGAAAGTTGTTTCATGCCTCTAGACATCAAGACGAAAAAGTTGTTCTCTCAGTGCATACAATGCTTTGACAATACAAAGAGTATACATTTCAATTTTACACCAAAGTACTTACTGCAAACCTAATTGAAACACCTTAGGTTAACTTCCCACATGATTCTGAAATGTCTGCAAGTTGTTTCATGCCTCTGTACATAAAGACAAAAAAGTTGATTTCTCAGAGATTAGAGTGCTTTGACATTAAAAGTATTATACATTTGAATATTACACCAAAGTACTTAGTGCAAACCTAATGGAAACACCTTAGTTCAACTTCCCACATGATTATGAGTAGTTTGAAAGTAGTTTCATGCCTCTGCTCATCAAGACAAAAAAGTTCTTTTCTCAGTGCTTCCAATGCTTTGACAATACAAATAGTATACATTTCAATTTTACACCAAAGTACTTAGTGCAAACCTAATGGAAACACCTTAGGTTAACTTCCCGCATGATTCTGAGATGACTGAAAGTTGTTTCATGCCTCTAGACATCAAGACAAAAAAGTTGTTATCTCAGTGCATACAATGCTTTGACAATACAAAGAGTATACATTTCAATTTTACACCAAAGTAATTACTGCAAACCTAATGGAAACAGCTTAGGTTAACTTCCCACATGATTCTGAAATGTCTGCAAGTTGTTTCATGCCTCTGTACATAAAGACAAAAAAGTTGATTTCTCAGAGATTAGAGTGCTTTGACATTAAAAGTATTATACATTTGAATTTTACACCAAAGTACTTAGTGCAAACCTAATGGAAACACCTTAGTTCAACTTCCCACATGATTATGAGTAGTTTGAAAGTAGTTTCATGCCTCTGCTCATCAAGACAAAAAAGTTCTTTTCTCAGTGCTTCCAATTCTTTGACAATACAAATAGTATACATTTCAATTTTACACCAAAGTACTTAGTGCAAACCTAATTGAAACACCTTAGGTTAACTTCCCACATGATTTTGAGATGACTGAAAGTTGTTTCATGCCTCTAGACATGAAGACAAAAAAGTTGTTATCTCAGAGCATGCAATGCTTTGACAATACAAAGAGTATACATTTCAATTTTAAACCAAAGTACTTAATGCAAACCTAATGGAAACAGCTTAGGTTAACTTCCCACATGATTCTGAAATGTCTGCAAGTTGTTTCATGCCTCTGTACATTAAGACAAAAAAGTTGATTTCTCAGAGAATAGAGTGCTTTGACATTAAAAGTATTATACATTTGAATTTTACACCAAAGAACTTACTGCAAACCTAATAAAAATATCTTAGGTTAAATTCCCACATGATTATGAGTAGTTTGAAAGTAGTTTCATGCCTCTGCTCATCAAGAGAAAAAAGGTTCTTTTCTCAGTGCTTCCAATGCTTTGACAATACAAATAGAATACATTTCAATTTTACACCAAAGTACTTAGTGCAAACCTAATGGAAACACCTTAGGTTAACGTCCCACATGATTCTGAGATGACTGAAAGTTGTTTCATGCCTCTAGACATCAAGACAAAAAAGTTGTTATCTCAGTGCATACAATGCTTTGACAATACAAAGAGTATACATTTCAATTTTACACCAAAGTACTTACTGAAAACCTAATGGAAACAGCTCAGGTTAACTTCCCACATGATTCTGAAATGTCTGCAAGTTGTTTCATGCCTCTGTACATAAATCAAAAAAGTTGATTTCTCAGAGATTAGAGTGCTTTGACATTAAAAGTATTATACATTTGAATTTTACACCAAAGTACTTAGTGCAAACCTAATGGAAACACCTTAGTTCAACTTCCCACATGATTATGAGTAGTTTGAAAGTAGTTTCATGCCTCTGCTCATCAAGACAAAAAAGTTCTTTTCTCAGTGCCTCCAATGCTTTGACAATACAAATAGTATACATTTCAATTTTACACCAAAGTACTTACTGCAAACCGAATGGAAACACCTTAGGTTAACTTCTCGCATGATACTGAGATGACATAAAATTTTGTTTCATGCCTTTAGACATCAAGACAAAAAGTTCTTATCTCAGTGCCTACAACGCTTTGACGTAACAGTAGTATACACTTAAATTGAACTGAAAAGACCTGACTGCAAACCTAATGGAAACACCTTTGGTTAACTTCCCTCATGATTATGAGCAGTTTGAAAGTTTTTTCATGCCTCTATACATCAAGACAGCAAAGTTGTTCTCTCAGTGCATACAATGCTTTGTCAATACAAATAGCATACTTTCAATTTTACACCAAAGTACTTAGTGCAAACCTAATGGAAACACCTTAGGTTAACTTCCCACATGATTCTGAGATGAGTGAAAGTTGTTTCATGCCTCTAGACATCAAGACAAAAAAGTTGTTATCTCAGTGCATACAGTGCTTTGATGTAACAGTAGTATACCCTTCAATTGTACTGAAAAGTCCTGACAGCAAACCTAATGCAAACACCTTTGGTTAACTTCCCTCATGATTATGAGCAGATTGAAACTTTTTTCATGCCTCTATACATCAAGACAACAAAGTTGTTATCTCAGAGCATACAATGCTTTGACAATACAAATAGTATACATTTCAATTTTACACCAAAGTACTTACTGCAAACCTGATGGAAACACCTTAGGTTAACTTCCCACATGGTTCTGAAATGTCTGCAAGTTGTTTCATGCCTCTGTACATAAAGACAAAAAAGTTGATTTCACAGAGAATAGAGTGCTTTGACATGAAAAGTAATATACATTTGAAATTTACACCAAACTACTTACTGCAAACCTAATAAAAACATCTTAGGTTAACTTCCCACATGATTATGAGTAGTTTGAAAGTAGTTTCATGCCTCTGCTCATCAAGACAAAAAAGTTCTTTTTTCAGTGCTTCCAATGCTTTGACAATACAAATAGTATACATTTCAATTTTACACCAAAGTACTTAGTGCAAACCTAATGGAAACACATTAGGTTAACTTCCCACATGATTCTGAGATGACTGAAAGTTGTTTCATGCCTCTAGACATCAAGACAAAAAAGTTGTTATCTCAGTGCTTCCAATGCTTTGACAATACAAATAGTATACATTTCAATTTTACACCAAAGTACTTACTGCAAACCTAATGGAAACACCTTAGGTTAACTTCCCACATGATTCTGAAATGTCTGCAATTCGTTTCATGCCTCTGTACATAAAGACAAAAAAGTTGATTTCACAGAGAATAGAGTGCTTTGACAGTAAAAGTATTATACATTTGAAATTTACACCAAACTACTTACTGCAAACATAATAAGAACATCTTAGGTTAACTTCCCACATGACTATGAGCAGTTTGAAAGTAGTTTCATGCCTCTGCTCATCAAGACAAAAAAGTTCTTTTCTCACTGCTTCCAATGCTTTGACAATACAAATAGTATACATTTCAATTTTACACCAAAGTACTTAGTTCAAACCTAATGGAAACACCTTAGGTTAACTTCCCACATGATTCTGAGATGAGTGAAAGTTGTTTCATGCCTCTAGACATCAAGACAAAAAAGTTGTCATCTCAGTGCATACAATGCTTTCATGTAACAGTAGTATACACTTCAATTGTACTGAAAAGTCCTGACTGCAAACCTAATGCAAACACCTTTGGTTAATTTCCCTCATGATTATGAGCAGTTTGAAACTTTTTTCATGCCTCTATACATCAAGACAACAAAGTTGTTATCTCAGAGCATACAATGCTTTGACAATACAAATAGTATACATTTCAATTTTACACCAAAGTACTTACTGCAAACCTGATGGAAACACCTTAGGTTAACTTCCCACATGGTTCTGAAATGTCTGCAAGTTGTTTCATGCCTCTGTACATAAAGACAAAAAAGTTGATTTCACAGAGAATAGAGTGCTTTGACATGAAAAGTAATATACATTTGAAATTTACACCAAACTACTTACTGCAAACCTAATAAAAACATCTTAGGTTAACTTCCCACATGATTATGAGTAGTTTGAAAGTAGTTTCATGCCTCTGCTCATCAAGACAAAAAAGTTCTTTTCTCAGTGCTTCCAATGCTTTGACAATACAACTAGTATACATTTCAATTTTACACCAAAGTACTTAGTGCAAACCTAATGGAAACACTTTAGGTTAACTTCCCACATGATTCTGAGATGACTGAAAGTTGTTTCATGCCTCTAGACATCAAGACAAAAAAGTTGTTATCTCAGTGCTTCCAATGCTTTGACAATACAAATAGTATACATTTCAATTTTACACCAAAGTACTTACTGCAAACCTAATGGAAACACCATAGGTTAACTTCCCACATGATTCTGAAATGTCTGCAATTCGTTTCATGCCTCTGTACATAAAGACAAAAAAGTTGATTTCACAGAGAATAGAGTGCTTTGACAGTAAAAGTATTATACATTTGAAATTTACACCAAACTACTTACTGCAAACCTAATAAGAACATCTTAGGTTAACTTCCCACATGACTATGAGTAGTTTGAAAGTAGTTTCATGCCTCTGCTCATCAAGACAAAAAAGTTCTTTTCTCACTGCTTCCAATGCTTTGACAATACAAATAGTATACATCTCAATTTTACACCAAAGTACTTAGTGCAAACCTAATGGAAACACCTTAGGTTAACTTCCCACATGATTCTGAGATGAGTGAAAGTTGTTTCATGCCTCTAGACATCAAGACAAAAAAGTTGTCATCTCAGTGCATACAATGCTTTGATGTAACAGTAGTATACACTTCAATTGTACTGAAAAGTCCTGACTGCAAACCTAATGCAAACACCTTTGGTTACCTTCCAAGATGATTATGAGCAGTTTGAAAGGTGTTTCATGCCTCTATACATCAAGACAACAAAGTTGTTATCTCAGTGCATACAATGCTTTGACAATACAAATAGTATACATTTCAATTTTACACCAAAGTACTTACTGCAAACCTAATTGAAACACCTTAGGTTATCTTCCCAGATGATTCTGAAATGTCTGCAAGTTGTTTCATGCCTCTGTACATAAAGACAAAAAAGTTAATTTCTCAGAGAATAGAGCGCTTTGACATTAAAAGTATTATACATTTGAATTTTACACCAAAGTACTTAGTGCAAACCTAATGGAAACACATTAGGATAACATCCCACATGATTCTGAGATATCTGAAAGTTGTATCATGCCTCTGCACATAAAGAGAAAAAAGTTGATTTCTCAGTGAATAGAGTGCTTTGACATTAAAAGTATTATACATTTGAATTTTACACCAAAGTACTTAGTGCAAACCTAATGGAAACACCTTAGTTCAAATTCCCACATGATTATGAGTAGTTTGAAAGTAGTTTCATGCCTCTGCTCATCAAGACAAAAAAGTTCTTTTCTCAGTGCCTCCAATGCTTTGACAATACAAATAGTATACATTTCAATTTTACACCAAAGTACTTACTGCAAACCGAATGGAAACACCTTAGGTTAACTTCTCGCATGATACTGAGATGACATAAAATTTTGTTTCATGCCTTTAGACATCAAGACAAAAAGTTCTTATCTCAGTGCCTACAACGCTTTGACGTAACAGTAGTATACACTTAAATTGAACTGAAAAGACCTGACTGCAAACCTAATGGAAACACCTTTGGTTAACTTCCCTCATGATTATGAGCAGTTTGAAAGTTTTTTCATGCCTCTATACATCAAGACAACAAAGTTGTTCTCTCAGTGCATACAATGCTTTCTCAATACAAATAGTATACTTTCAATTTTACACCAAAGTACTTAGTGCAAACCTAATGGAAACACCTTAGGTTAACTTCCCACATGATTCTGAGATGACTGAAAGTTGTTTCATGCCTCTAGACATCAAGACAAAAAAGTTGTTATCTCAGAGCATGCAATGCTTTGACAATACAAAGAGTATACATTTCAATTTTAAACCAAAGTACTTAACGCAAACCTAATGGAAACAGCTTAGGTTAACTTCCCACATGATTCTGAAATGTCTGCAAGTTGTTTCATGCCTCTGTACATAAAGACAAAAAAATTGATTTCTCAGAGAATAGAGGGCTTTGACAGTAAAAGTATTATACATTTGAAATTTACACCAAACTACTTACTGCAAACCTAATAAGAACATCTTAGGTTAACTTCCCACATGATTATGAGTAGTTTGAAAGTAGTTTCATGCCTCTGCTCATCAAGACAAAAAAGTTCCTTTCTCAGTGCTTCCAATGCTTTGACAATACAAATAGTATACATTTCAATTTTACACCAAAGTACTTAGTGCAAACCTAATGGAAACACCTTAGGTTAACTTCCCACATGATTCTGAGATGAGTGAAAGTTGTTTCATGCCTCTAGACATCAAGACAAAAAAGTTGTTATCTCAGTGCATACAATGCTTTGATGTAACAGTAGTATACCCTTCAATTGTACTGAAAAGTCCTGACTGCAAACCTAATGCAAACACCTTTGGTTAACTTCCCTCATGATTATGAGCAGATTGAAACTTTTTTCATGCCTCTATACATCAAGACAACAAAGTTGTTATCTCAGAGCATACAATGCTTTGACAATACAAATAGTATACATTTCAATTTTACACCAAAGTACTTACTGCAAACCTGATGGAAACACCTTAGGTTAACTTCCCACATGGTTCTGAAATGTCTGCAAGTTGTTTCATGCCTCTGTACATAAAGACAAAAAAGTTGATTTCACAGAGAATAGAGTGCTTTGACATGAAAAGTAATATACATTTGAAATTTACACCAAACTACTTACTGCAAACCTAATAAAAACATCTTAGGTTAACTTCCCACATGATTATGAGTAGTTTGAAAGTAGTTTCATGCCTCTGCTCATCAAGACAAAAAAGTTCTTTTTTCAGTGCTTCCAATGCTTTGACAATACAAATAGTATACATTTCAATTTTACACCAAAGTACTTAGTGCAAACCTAATGGAAACACCTTAGGTTAACTTCCCACATGATTCTGAGATGACTGAAAGTTGTTTCATGCCTCTAGACATCAAGACAAAAAAGTTGTTATCTCAGTGCTTCCAATGCTTTGACAATACAAATAGTATACATTTCAATTTTACACCAAAGTACTTACTGCAAACCTAATGGAAACACCTTAGGTTAACTTCCCACATGATTCTGAAATGTCTGCAATTCGTTTCATGCCTCTGTACATAAAGACAAAAAAGTTGATTTCACAGAGAATAGAGTGCTTTGACAGTAAAAGTATTATACATTTGAAATTTACACCAAACTACTTACTGCAAACCTAATAAGAACATCTTAGGTTAACTTCCCACATGACTATGAGTAGTTTGAAAGTAGTTTCATGCCTCTGCTCATCAAGACAAAAAAGTTCTTTTCTCACTGCTTCCAATGCTTTGACAATACAAATAGTATACATTTCAATTTTACACCAAAGTACTTAGTGCAAACCTAATGGAAACACCTTAGGTTAACTTCCCACATGATTCTGAGATGAGTGAAAGTTGTTTCATGCCTCTAGACATCAAGACAAAAAAGTTGTCATCTCAGTGCATACAATGCTTTGATGTAACAGTAGTATACACTTCAATTGTACTGAAAAGTCCTGACTGCAAACCTAATGCAAACACCTTTGGTTAATTTCCCTCATGATTATGAGCAGTTTGAAACTTTTTTCATGCCTCTATACATCAAGACAACAAAGTTGTTATCTCAGTGCATACAATGCTTTGACAATACAAACAGTATACATTTCAATTTTACACCAAAGTACTTACTGCAAACCTAATTGAAACACCTTAGGTTATCTTCCCACATGATTCTGAAATGTCTGCAAGTTGTTTCATGCCTCTGTACATAAAGACAAAAAAGTTAATTTCTCAGAGAATAGAGCGCTTTGACATTAAAAGTATTATACATTTGAATTTTACACCAAAGTACTTACTGCAAACCTAATAAGAACATCTTAGGTTAACTTCCCACATGATTATGAGTAGTTTGAAAGTAGTTTCATGCCTCTGCTCATCAAGACAAAAAAGTTCCTTTCTCAGTGCTTCCAATGCTTTGACAATACAAATAGTATACATTTCAATTTTACACCAAAGTACTTAGTGCAAACCTAATGGAAACACCTTAGGTTAACTTCCCACATGATTCTGAGATGAGTGAAAGTTGTTTCATGCCTCTAGACATCAAGACAAAAAAGTTGTTATCTCAGTGCATACAATGCTTTGATGTAACAGTGGTATACCCTTCAATTGTACTGAAAAGTCCTGACTGCAAACCTAATGCAAACACCTTTGGTTAACTTCCCTCATGATTATGAGCAGATTGAAACTTTTTTCATGCCTCTATACATCAAGACAACAAAGTTGTTATCTCAGAGCATACAATGCTTTGACAATACAAATAGTATACATTTCAATTTTACACCAAAGTACTTACTCCAAACCTGATGGAAACACCTTAGGTTAACTTCCCACATGGTTCTGAAATGTCTGCAAGTTGTTTCATGCCTCTGTACATAAAGACAAAAAAGTTGATTTCACAGAGAATAGAGTGCTTTGACATGAAAAGTAATATACATTTGAAATTTACACCAAACTACTTACTGCAAACCTAATAAAAACATCTTAGGTTAACTTCCCACATGATTATGAGTAGTTTGAAAGTAGTTTCATGCCTCTGCTCATCAAGACAAAAAAGTTCTTTTTTCAGTGCTTCCAATGCTTTGACAATACAAATAGTATACATTTCAATTTTACACCAAAGTACTTAGTGCAAACCTAATGGAAACACCTTAGGTTAACTTCCCACATGATTCTGAGATGACTGAAAGTTGTTTCATGCCTCTAGACATCAAGACAAAAAAGTTGTTATCTCAGTGCTTCCAATGCTTTGACAATACAAATAGTATACATTTCAATTTTACACCAAAGTACTTACTGCAAACCTAATGGAAACACCTTAGGTTAACTTCCCACATGATTCTGAAATGTCTGCAATTCGTTTCATGCCTCTGTACATAAAGACAAAAAAGTTGATTTCACAGAGAATAGAGTGCTTTGACAGTAAAAGTATTATACATTTAAAATTTACACCAAACTACTTACTGCAAACCTAATAAGAACATCTTAGGTTAACTTCCCACATGACTATGAGTAGTTTGAAAGTAGTTTCATGCCTCTGCTCATCAAGACAAAAAAGTTCTTTTCTCACTGCTTCCAATGCTTTGACAATACAAATAGTATACATTTCAATTTTACACCAAAGTACTTAGTGCAAACCTAATGGAAACACCTTAGGTTAACTTCCCACATGATTCTGAGATGAGTGAAAGTTGTTTCATGCCTCTAGACATCAAGACAAAAAAGTTGTCATCTCAGTGCATACAATGCTTTGATGTAACAGTAGTATACACTTCAATTGTACTGAAAAGTCCTGACTGCAAACCTAATGCAAACACCTTTGGTTAATTTCCCTCATGATTATGAGCAGTTTGAAACTTTTTTCATGCCTCTATACATCAAGACAACAAAGTTGTTATCTCAGTGCATACAATGCTTTGACAATACAAATAGTATACATTTCAATTTTACACCAAAGTACTTACTGCACACCTAATTGCAACACCTTACGTTATCTTCCCACATGATTCTGAAATGTCTGCAAGTTGTTTCATGCCTCTGTACATAAAGAGAAAAAAGTTAATTTCTCAGAGAATAGAGCGCTTTGACATTAAAAGTATTATACATTTGAATTTTACACCAAAGTACTTAGTGCAAACCTAATGCAAACACATTAGGATAACATCCCACATGATTCTGAGATATCTGAAAGTTGTATCATGCCTCTGCACATAAAGAGAAAAAAGTTGATTTCTCAGTGAATTGAGTGCTTGGACAATAAAAGTAGTACACATTTGAATTTTACACCAAAGTACTTACTGCAAACCGAATAAAAACATCTTAGGTTTACTTCCCACATGATTATGAGTAGTTTGAAAGTAGTTTCATGCCTCTGCTCATCAAGAGAAAAAAGTTTCTTTTCTCAGTGCTTCCAATGCTTTGACAATACAAATAGTATACATTTCAATTTTACACCAAAGTACTTACTGCAAACCTAATGGAAACACCTTAGGTTAACTTCCCACATCATTCTGAAATGTCTGCAAGTTGTTTCATGCCTCTGTACATAAAGACAAAAAAGTTGATTTCTCAGAGAATAGAGTGCTTTGCCATTAAAAGTATTATACATTTGAATTTTACACCATAGTACCTGGTGCAAACCTAATCAAAACATCTTAGGTTAACTTCCCACATGATTATGAGTAGGTTGAAAGTAGTATCATGCCTTTGCTCACCAAAACAAAAAAGTTCTTTTCTCAGTGCTTCCAATGTTTTGACAATACAAATAGTATACATTTGAATTTTACACCAAAGTACTTAGTGCAAACCTAATAAATACACCTTAGGTTAACTTCCCACATGATTATGAGTAGTTTGGAAGAGGTTTCATGCCTCTGCTCATCAGGACAACAAAGTTGTTTTCTCAGAGCTTACAATACTTTGAGAGTACAAATAGTGTACATTTCAGTTTTACACCAAAGCACTTAGTGAAACCTAATGCAAACACCTTAGGTTAACTTCCCACATGATTCTGAGATGTCTGAAAGTTGAATCATGCCTCTGCACATAAAGACAAAAAAGTTGATTTCTCAGAGATTAGAGTGCTTTGACATTAAAAGTATTATGCATTTGAATATTACACCAAAGTACTTAGTGCAAACCTAATGGAAACACCTTAGTTCAACTTCCCACATTGTTATGAGTAGTTTGAAAGTAGTTTCATGCCTCTGCTCATCAAGACAAAAAAATTCTTTTCTCAGTGCTTCCAATGCTTTGACAATACAAATAGTATACATTTCAATTTTACACCAAAGTACTTACTGCAAACCTAATGGAAACATCTTAGGTTAACTTCCCGCATGATTCTGAGATGACTGAAAGTTGTTTCATGCCTTTAGACATCAAGACAAAAAAGTTCTTATCTCAGTGCCTACAATGCTTTGACGTAACAGTAGTATACACTTAAATTGAACTGAAAACTCCTGACTGCAAACCTAATGGAAACACGTTTGGTTAACTTCCCTCATGATTATGAGCAGTTTGAAAGTTTTTTCATGCCTCTATACATCAAGACAACAAAGTTGTTATCTCAGTGCATACAATGCTTTGTCAATGCAAATAGTATACATTTCAATTTTACACCAAAGTACTTAGTGCAAACCTAATGGAAACACCTTAGGTTAACTTCCCACATGATTCTGAGATGACTGAAAGTTGTTTCATGCCTCTAGACATCAAGACAAAAAAGTTGTTATCTCAGTGCGTACAATGCTTTGAAAATACAAATAGTATACATTTCAATTTTACACCAAAGCACTTAGTGAAAAGCTAATGGAAACACCTTAGGTTAACTTCCCACATGATTCTGAGATGTCTGAGAGTTGTATCATGCCTCTGCACATAAAGACAGAAAAGTTGATTTCTCAGAGCTTAAAGTGCTTTGACATTAAATGTATTATACATTTGAAATTTACAGCAAACTACTTACTGCAAACCTAATAAAAACATCTTAGGTTAACTTCCCACATGATTATGAGTAGTTTCAAAGTAGTTTCATGCCTCTGCTCATCAAGACAAAAAAGTTCTTTTCTCAGAGCTTCGAATGCTTTGACAATACAAATAGTATACATTTCAATTTTACACCAAAGTACTTAGTGCAAACCTAATGGAAACACCTTAGGTTAACTTCCCACATGATTCTGAGATGACTGAAAGTTGTTTCATGCCTCTAGACATCAAGACAAAAAAGTTGTTATCTCAGTGCATACAATGCTTTGACAATACAAAGAGTATACATTTCAATTTTATACCAAAGTATTTACTGCAAACCTAATGGAAACAGCTTAGGTTAATTCGCCACATGTTTCTGAAATGTCTTCAAGTTGTTTCATGCCTCTGTACATAAAGGCAAAAAAGTTGTTATCTCAGGGCATGCAATGCTTTGTCAATACAAATAGTATACATTTCAATTTTACACCAAAGTACTTAGTGCAAACCTAATGGAAACACCTTAGGTTAACTTCCCACATGATTCTGAGATGACTGAAAGTTGTTTCATGCCTCTAGACATCAAGACAAAAAAGTTGTTATCTTAGTGCGTACAATGCTTTGAAAATACAAATAGTATACATTTCAATTTTACACCAAAGCTCTTAGTGAAAAGCTAATGGAAACACCTTAGGTTAACTTCCCACATGAGTCTGAGATGTCTGAGAGTTGTATCATGCCTCTGCACATAAAGACAGAAAAGTTGATTTCTCAGAGCTTAAAGTGCTTTGACATTAAAAGTATTATACATTTGAAATTTACACCAAAGTACTTAGTGCAAACCTAATGCAAACACCTTTGGTTAACTTCCCACATGATTAGTAGCAGTTTGAAAGTTGTTTCATGTCTAAGTACATCAAGACAACAAAGTTGTTATCTCAGTGCTTCCAATGCTTTGACAATACAAATAGTATACATTTCAATTTTACACCAAAGTACTTAGTGCAAACCTAATGGAAACACCTTAGGTTAACTTCCCACATGATTCTGAGATGAGTGAAAGTTGTTTCATGCCTCTAGACATCAAGACAAAAAAGTTGTCATCTCAGTGCATACAATGGTTTGATGTAACAGTAGTATACCCTTCAATTGTACTGAAAAGTCCTGACTGCAAACCTAATGCAAACACCTTTGGTTAACTTCCCTCATGATTATGAGCAGATTGAAACTTTTTTCATGCCTCTATACATCAAGACAACAAAGTTCTTATCTCAGTGCATACAATGCTTTGACAATACAAATAGTATACATTTCAATTTTACACCAAAGTACTTACTGCAAACCTGATGGAAACACCTTAGGTTAACTTCCCACATAGTTCTGAAATGTCTGCAAGTTGTTTCATGCCTCTGTACATAAAGACAAAAAAGTTGATTTCACAGAGAATAGAGTGCTTTGACATGAAAAGTAATATACATTTGAAATTTACACCAAACTACTTACTGCAAACCTAATAAAAACATCTTAGGTTAACTTCCCACATGATTATGAGTAGTTTGAAAGTAGTTTCATGCCTCTGCTCATCAAGACAAAAAAGTTCTTTTCTCAGTGCTTCCAATGCTTTGACAATACAAATAGTATACATTTCAATTTTACACCAAAGTACTTAGTGCAAACCTAATGGAAACACCTTAGGTTAACTTCCCACATCATTCTGAGATGACTGAAAGTTGTTTCATGCCTCTAGACATCAAGACAAAAAAGTTGTTATCTCAGTGCATACAATGCTTTGACAATGCAAAGAGTATACATTTCAATTTTACACCAAAGTAATTACTGCAAACCTAATGGAAACAGCTTAGGTTAACTTCCCACATGATTCTCAAATGTCTGCAAGTTGTTTCATGCCTCTGTACATAAAGACAAAAAAGTTGATTTCTCAGAGAATAGAGTGCTTTGACATTAAAAGTATTATACATTTGAATTTTACACCAAAGAACTTACTGCAAACCTAATAAAAATATCTTAGGTTAAATTCCCACATGATTATGAGTAGTTTGAAAGTAGTTTCATGCCTCTGCTCATCAAGAGAAAAAAGGTTCTTTTCTCAGTGCTTCCAATGCTTTGACAGTACAAATAGAATACATTTCAATTTTACACCAAAGTACTTAGTGCAAACCTAATGGAAACACCTTAGGTTAACTTCCCACATGATTCTGAGATGACTGAAAGTTGTTTCATGCCTCTAGACATCAAGACAAAAAAGTTGTTATCTCAGTGCATACAATGCTTTGACATTACAAAGAGTATTCATTTGAATTTTACACCAAAGTACTTACTGCAAACCTAATGGACACAGCATAGGTTAACTTCCCACATGATTCTGAAATCTCTGCAAGTTGTTTCATGTCTCTGTACATAACGACAAAAAAGTTGATTTCTCGGAGATTAGAGTGCTTTGACATTAAAAGTATTATTCATTTGAATTTTACACCAAAGTCCTTAGTGCAAACCTAATGGAAACACCTTAGTTCAACTTCCCACATCATTGTGAGTAGTTTGAAAGTAGTTTCGTGCCTCTGCTCATCAAGACATAAAAGTTCTTTTCTCAGTGCTTCCAATGCTTTGCAATACAAATAGTATACATTTCAATTTTACACCAAAGTACTTACTGAAAACCTAATGGAAACAGCTTAGGTTAACTTCCCACATGATTCTGAAATGTCTGCAAGTTGTTTCATGCCTCTGTACATAAATCAAAAAAGTTGATTTCTCAGAGATTAGAGTGCTTTGACATTAAAAGTATTATACATTTGAATTTTACACCAAAGTACTTAGTGCAAACCTAATGGAAACACCTTAGTTCAACTTCCCACATGATTATGAGTAGTTTGAAAGTAGTTTCATGCCTCTGCTCATCAAGACAAAAAAGTTCTTTTCTCAGTGCTTCCAATGCTTTGACAATACAAATAGTATACATTTCAATTTCACACCAAAGTACTTACTGCAAACCTAATGGAAACACCTTAGGTTAACTTCTCGCATGATACTGAGATGACATAAAATTTTGTTTCATGCCTTTAGACATCAAGACAAAAAGTTCTTATCTCAGTGCCTACAACGCTTTGACGTAACAGTAGTATACACTTAAATTGAACTGAAAAGACCTGACTGCAAACCTAATGGAAACACCTTTGGTTAACTTCCCTCATGATTATGAGCAGTTTGAAAGTTTTTTCATGCCTCTATACATCAAGACAACAAAGTTGTTATCTCAGTGCATACAATGCTTTGTCAATACAAATAGTATACTTTCAATTTTACACCAAAGTACTTAGTGCAAACCTAATGGAAACACCTTAGGTTAACTTCCCACATGATTCTGAGATGACTGAAAGTTGTTTCATGCCTCTAGACATCAAGACAAAAAAGTTGTTATCTCAGTGCGTACAATGCTTTGAAAATACAAATAGTATACATTTCAATTTTACACCAAAGCACTTAGTGAAAAGCTAATGGAAACACCTTAGGTTAACTTCCCACATGATTCTGAGATGTCTGAGAGTTGTATCATGCCTCTGCACATAAAGACAGAAAAGTTGATTTCTCAGAGCTTAAAGTGCTTTGACATTAAAAGTATTATACATTTGAAATTTACACCAAACTACTTACTGCAAACCTAATAAAAACATCTTAGGTTAACTTCCCACATGATTATGAGTAGTTTGAAAGTAGTTTCATGCCTCTGCTCATCAAGACAAAAAAGTTCTTTTCTCAGAGCTTCGAATGCTTTGACAATACAAATAGTATACATTTCAATTTTACACCAAAGTACTTAGTGCAAACCTAATGGAAACACCTTAGGTTAACTTCCCACATGATTCTGAGATGACTGAAAGTTGTTTCATGCCTCTAGACATCAAGACAAAAAAGTTGTTATCTCAGTGCATACAATGCTTTGACAATACAAAGAGTATACATTTCAATTTTATACCAAAGTATTTACTGCAAACCTAATGGAAACAGCTTAGGTTAATTCGCCACATGTTTCTGAAATGTCTTCAAGTTGTTTCATGCCTCTGTACATAAAGGCAAAAAAGTTGTTATCTCAGGGCATGCAATGCTTTGTCAATACAAATAGTATACATTTCAATTTTACACCAAAGTACTTAGTGCAAACCTAATGGAAACACCTTAGGTTAACTTCCCACATGATTCTGAGATGACTGAAAGTTGTTTCATGCCTCTAGACATCAAGACAAAAAAGTTGTTATCTCAGTGCGTACAATGCTTTGAAAATACAAATAGTATACATTTCAATTTTACACCAAAGCTCTTAGTGAAAAGCTAATGGAAACACCTTAGGTTAACTTCCCACATGAGTCTGAGATGTCTGAGAGTTGTATCATGCCTCTGCACATAAAGACAGAAAAGTTGATTTCTCAGAGCTTAAAGTGCTTTGACATTAAAAGTATTATACATTTGAAATTTACACCAAAGTACTTAGTGCAAACCTAATGCAAACACCTTTGGTTAACTTCCCACATGATTAGTAGCAGTTTGAAAGTTGTTTCATGTCTAAGTACATCAAGACAACAAAGTTGTTATCTCAGTGCTTCCAATGCTTTGACAATACAAATAGTATACATTTCAATTTTACACCAAAGTACTTAGTGCAAACCTAATGGAAACACCTTAGGTTAACTTCCCACATGATTCTGAGATGAGTGAAAGTTGTTTCATGCCTCTAGACATCAAGACAAAAAAGTTGTCATCTCAGTGCATACAATGGTTTGATGTAACAGTAGTATACCCTTCAATTGTACTGAAAAGTCCTGACTGCAAACCTAATGCAAACACCTTTGGTTAACTTCCCTCATGATTATGAGCAGATTGAAACTTTTTTCATGCCTCTATACATCAAGACAACAAAGTTCTTATCTCAGTGCATACAATGCTTTGACAATACAAATAGTATACATTTCAATTTTACACCAAAGTACTTACTGCAAACCTGATGGAAACACCTTAGGTTAACTTCCCACATAGTTCTGAAATGTCTGCAAGTTGTTTCATGCCTCTGTACATAAAGACAAAAAAGTTGATTTCACAGAGAATAGAGTGCTTTGACATGAAAAGTAATATACATTTGAAATTTACACCAAACTACTTACTGCAAACCTAATAAAAACATCTTAGGTTAACTTCCCACATGATTATGAGTAGTTTGAAAGTAGTTTCATGCCTCTGCTCATCAAGACAAAAAAGTTCTTTTCTCAGTGCTTCCAATGCTTTGACAATACAAATAGTATACATTTCAATTTTACACCAAAGTACTTAGTGCAAACCTAATGGAAACACCTTAGGTTAACTTCCCACATCATTCTGAGATGACTGAAAGTTGTTTCATGCCTCTAGACATCAAGACAAAAAAGTTGTTATCTCAGTGCATACAATGCTTTGACAATGCAAAGAGTATACATTTCAATTTTACACCAAAGTAATTACTGCAAACCTAATGGAAACAGCTTAGGTTAACTTCCCACATGATTCTCAAATGTCTGCAAGTTGTTTCATGCCTCTGTACATAAAGACAAAAAAGTTGATTTCTCAGAGAATAGAGTGCTTTGACATTAAAAGTATTATACATTTGAATTTTACACCAAAGAACTTACTGCAAACCTAATAAAAATATCTTAGGTTAAATTCCCACATGATTATGAGTAGTTTGAAAGTAGTTTCATGCCTCTGCTCATCAAGAGAAAAAAGGTTCTTTTCTCAGTGCTTCCAATGCTTTGACAGTACAAATAGAATACATTTCAATTTTACACCAAAGTACTTAGTGCAAACCTAATGGAAACACCTTAGGTTAACTTCCCACATGATTCTGAGATGACTGAAAGTTGTTTCATGCCTCTAGACATCAAGACAAAAAAGTTGTTATCTCAGTGCATACAATGCTTTGACATTACAAAGAGTATTCATTTGAATTTTACACCAAAGTACTTACTGCAAACCTAATGGACACAGCATAGGTTAACTTCCCACATGATTCTGAAATCTCTGCAAGTTGTTTCATGTCTCTGTACATAACGACAAAAAAGTTGATTTCTCGGAGATTAGAGTGCTTTGACATTAAAAGTATTATTCATTTGAATTTTACACCAAAGTCCTTAGTGCAAACCTAATGGAAACACCTTAGTTCAACTTCCCACATCATTGTGAGTAGTTTGAAAGTAGTTTCGTGCCTCTGCTCATCAAGACATAAAAGTTCTTTTCTCAGTGCTTCCAATGCTTTGCAATACAAATAGTATACATTTCAATTTTACACCAAAGTACTTACTGAAAACCTAATGGAAACAGCTTAGGTTAACTTCCCACATGATTCTGAAATGTCTGCAAGTTGTTTCATGCCTCTGTACATAAATCAAAAAAGTTGATTTCTCAGAGATTAGAGTGCTTTGACATTAAAAGTATTATACATTTGAATTTTACACCAAAGTACTTAGTGCAAACCTAATGGCAACACCTTAGTTCAACTTCCCACATGATTATGAGTAGTTTGAAAGTAGTTTCATGCCTCTGCTCATCAAGACAAAAAAGTTCTTTTCTCAGTGCCTCCAATGCTTTGACAATACGAATAGTATACATTTCAATTTCACACCAAAGTACTTACTGCAAACCTAATGGAAACACCTTAGGTTAACTTCTCGCATGATACTGAGATGACATAAAATTTTGTTTCATGCCTTTAGACATCAAGACAAAAAGTTCTTATCTCAGTGCCTACAACGCTTTGACGTAACAGTAGTATACACTTAAATTGAACTGAAAAGACCTGACTGCAAACCTAATGGAAACACCTTTGGTTAACTTCCCTCATGATTATGAGCAGTTTGAAAGTTTTTTCATGCCTCTATACATCAAGACAACAAAGTTGTTATCTCAGTGCATACAATGCTTTGTCAATACAAATAGTATACTTTCAATTTTACACCAAAGTACTTAGTGCAAACCTAATGGAAACACCTTAGCTTAACTTCCCACATGATTCTGAGATGACTGAAAGTTGTTTCATGCCTCTAGACATCAAGACAAAAAAGTTGTTATCTCAGTGCGTACAATGCTTTGAAAATACAAATAGTATACATTTCAAATTTACACCAAAGCACTTAGTGAAAAGCTAATGGAAACACTTTAGGTTAACTTCCCACATGATTCTGAGATGTCTGAGAGTTGTATCATGCCTCTGCACATAAAGACAGAAAAGTTGATTTCTCAGAGCTTAAAGTGCTTTGACATTAAAAGTATTATACATTTGAAATTTACACCAAACTACTTACTGCAAACCTAATAAAAACATCTTAGGTTAACTTCCCACATGATTATGAGTAGTTTGAAAGTAGTTTCATGCCTCTGCTCATCAAGACAAAAAAGTTCTTTTCTCGGAGCTCCGAATGCTTTGACAATACAAATAGTATACATTTCAATTTTACACCAAAGTACTTAGTGCAAACCTAATGGAAACACCTTAGGCTAACTTCCCACATGATTCTGAGATGACTGAAAGTTGTTTCATACCTCTAGACATCAAGACAAAAAAGTTGTTATGTCAGTGCATACAATGCTTTGACAATACAAAGAGTATACTTTTCAATTTTACACCAAAGTACTTACTGCAAACCTAATGGAAACAGCTTAGGTTAACTCGCCACATGATTCTGAAATGTCTTCAAGTTGTTTCATGCCTCTGTACATAAAGGCAAAAAAGTTGTTATCTCAGGGCATACAATGCTTTGTCAATACAAATAGTATACATTTCAATTTTACACCAAAGTACTTAGTGCAAACCTAATGGAAACACCTTAGGTTAACTTCCCACATGATTCTGAGATGACTGAAAGTTGTTTCATGCCTCTAGACATCAAGACAAAAAAGTTGTTATCTCGGTGCGTACAATGCTTTGAAAATACAAATAGTATACATTTCAATTTTACACCAAAGTACTTAGTGCAAACCTAATGGAAACACCTTAGGTTAACTTCCCACATGATTCTGAGATGACTGAAAGTTGTTTCATGCCTCTAGACATCAAGACAAAAAAGTTGTTATCTCAGTGCATACAACGCTTTGACAATACAAAGAGTATACATTTCAATTTTACACCAAAGTAATTACTGCAAACCTAATGGAAACAGCTTAGGTTAACTTCCCACATGATTCTGAAATGTCTGCAAGTTGTTTCATGCCTCTGTACATAAAGACAAAAAAGTTGATTTCTCAGAGATTAGAGTGCTTTGACATTAAAAGTATTATACATTTGAATTTTACACCAAAGTACTTAGTGCAAACCTAATGGAAACACCTTAGTTCAACTTCCCACATGATTATGAGTAGTTTGAAAGTAGTTTCATGCCTCTGCTCATCAAGACAAGAAAGTTCTTTTCTCAGTGCTTCCAATGCTTTGACAATACAAATAGTATACATTTCAATTTTACACCAAAGTACTTACTGCAAACCTAATGGAAACACCTTAGGTTAACTTCCCGCTTGATTCTCAGATGACTGAAAGTTGTTTCATGCCTTTAGACATCAAGACAAAAAAGTTCTTATCTCAGTGCCTACAATGCTTTGACGTAACAGTAGTATACACTTAAATTGTACTGCAAAGTCCTGACTGCAAACCTAATGAAAACACCTTTGGTTAACTTCCCTCATGATTCTGAGCATTTTTTAAGTTTTTTCATGCCTCTATACATCAAGTCAAGAAAGTTGTTATCTCAGTGCATACAATGCTTTGTCAATACAAATAGTATACATTTCAATTTTACACCAAAGTACTTTGTGCAAACCTAATGGAAACACCTGAGTTTAACTTCCCACATGATTCTGAGATGACTGAAAGTTGTTTCATGCCTCTAGACATCAAGACAAAAAAGTTGTTATCTCAGTGCGTACAATGCTTTGATGTAACAGTAGTATACACTTCAATTGTACTGAAAAGTCCTGACTGCAAACCTAATGCAAACACCTTTGGCTAACTTCCGTCATGATTATGAGCAGTTTGAAAGTTTTTTCATGCCTCTATACATCAAGACAAAAACGTTGTTATCTCAGTGCATACAATGCTTTGACAATACAAAGAGTATACATTTCAATTTTACACCAAAGTACTTACTGCAAACCTAATGGAAACAGCTTAGGTTAACTTCCCACATGATTCTGAAATGTCTGCAAGTTGTTTCATGCCTCTGTACATAAAGACAAAAAAGTTGATTTCACAGAGAATTGAGTGCTTTGACATGAAAAGTATTATACATTTGAAATTTACACCAAACTACTTACTGCAAACCTAATAAAAACATCTTAGGTTAACTTCCCACATGATTATGAGTAGTTTGAAAGTAGTTTCATGCCTCTGCTCATCAAGACAAAAAAGTTCTTTTCTCAGAGCTCCGAATGCTTTGACAATACAAATAGTATACATTTCAATTTTACACCAAAGTACTTCGTGCAAACCTAATGGAAACACCTTAGGCTAACTTCCCACATGATTCTGAGATGACTGAAAGTTGTTTCATGCCTCTAGACATCAAGACAAAAAAGTTGTTATGTCAGTGCATACAATGCTTTGACAATACAAAGAGTATATATTTCAATTTTACACCAAAGTACTTACTGCAAACCTAATGGAAACAGCTTAGGTTAACTCGCCACATGATTCTAAAATGTCTTCAAGTTGTTTCATCCCTCTGTACATAAAGGCAAAAAAGTTGTTATCTCAGTGCGTACAATGCTTTGAAAATACAAATAGTATACATTTCAATTTTACACCAAAGCACTTAGTGAAAAGCTAATGGAAACACCTTAGGTTAACTTCCCACATGATTCTGAGATGTCTGAGAGTTGTATCATGCCTCTGCACATAAAGACAGAAAAGTTGATTTCTCAGAGCTTAAAGTGCTTTGACATTAAAAGTATTATACATTTGAAATTTACACCAAAGTACTTAGTGCAAACCTAATGCAAACACCTTTGGTTAACTTCCCACATGATTAGTAGCAGTTTGAAAGTAGTTTCATGTCTAAGTACATCAAGACAACAAAGTTGTTTTCTCAGTGCTTCCAATGCTTTGACAATACAAATAGTATACATTTCAATTTTACACCAAAGTACTTACTGCAAACCTAATGGAAACACCTTAGGTTAACTTCCCACATGATTCTCTAAATGTCTGCAATTCGTTTCATGCCTCTGTACATAAAGACAAAAAAGTCGATTTCACAGAGAATAGAGTGCTTTGACAGTAAAAGTATTATACATTTGAAATTTACACCAAACTTCTTACTGCAAACCTAATAAGAACATCTTAGGTTAACTTCCCACATGATTATGAGTAGTTTGAAAGTAGTTTCATGCCTCTGCTCATCAAGACAAAAAAGTTCTTTTCTCAGTGCTTCCAATGCTTTGACAATACAAATAGTATACATTTCAATTTTACACCAAAGTACTTAGTGCAAACCTAATGGAAACACCTTCGGTTAACTTCCCACATGATTCTGAGATGAGTGAAAGTTGTTTCATGCCTCTAGACATCAAGACAAAACAGTTGTTATCTCAGTGCATACAATGCTTTGACAATACAAAGAGTATACATTTCAATTTTACACCAAAGTACTTACTGCAAACCTAATGGAAACAGCTTCGGTTAACTTCCCACATGATTCTGAAATGTCTTCAAGTTGTTTCATGCCTCTGTACATAAAGGCAAAAAAGTTCTTTTCTCAGTGCTTCCAATGCTTTGACAATACAAATAGTATACATTTCAATTTTACACCAAAGTACTTAGTGCAAACCTAATGCAAACACCTTTTTTTAACTTCCCACATGATTATGAGCAGTTTGAAAGTTGTTTCATGTCTAAGTACATCAAGACAACAAAGTTGTTATCTCAGTGCTTCAAATGCTTTGACAATACAAATAGTATACATTTCAATTTTACACCAAAGTACTTACTGCAAACCTAATGGAAACACCGTAGGTTAACTTCCCACATGATTCTGAAATGTCTGCAATTCGTTTCATGCCTCTCTACATAAAGACAAAAAAGTTGATTTCACAGAGAATAGAGTGCTTTGACAGTAAAAGTATTATACATTTGAAATTTACACCAAACTACTTACTGCAAACCTAATAAGAACATCTTAGGTTAACTTCCCACATGATTATGAGTAGTTTGAAAGTAGTTTCATGCCTCTGCTCATCAAGACAAAAAAGTTCTTTTCTCACTGCTTCCAATGCTTTGACAATACAAATAGTATACATTTCAATTTTACACCAAAGTACTTAGTGCAAACCTAATGGAAACACCTTAGGTTAACTTCCCACATGATTTTGAGATGAGTGAAAGTTGTTTCATGCCTCTAGACATCAAGACAAAAAAGTTGTTATCTCAGTGCATACAATGCTTTGATGTAACAGTAGTATACACTTCAATTGTACTGAAAAGTCCTGACTGCAAACCTAATGCAAACACCTTTGGTTAACTTCCCTCATGATTATGAGCAGATTGAAACTTTTTTCATGCCTCTATACATCAAGACAACAAAGTTGTTATCTCAGTGCATACAATGCTTTGACAATACAAATAGTATACATTTCAATTTTACACCAAAGTACTTACTGCAAACCTGATGGCAACACCTTAGGTTAACTTCCCACATGGTTCTGAAATGTCTGCAAGTTGTTTCATGCCTCTGTACATAAAGACAAAAAAGTTGATTTCACAGAGAATAGAGTGCTTTGACATGAAAAGTAATATACATTTGAAATTTACACCAAACTACTTACTGCAAACCTAATAAAAACATCTTAGGTTAACTTCCCACATGATTATGAGTAGTTTGAAAGTAGTTTCATGCCTCTGCTCATCAAGACAAAAAAGTTCTTTTCTCAGTGCTTCCAATGCTTTGACAATACAAATAGTATACATTTCAATTTTACACCAAAGTACTTAGTGCAAACCTAATGGAAACACCTTAGGTTAACTTCCCACATGATTCTGAGATGACTGAAAGTTGTTTCATGCCTCTAGACATCAAGGCAAAAAAGTTGTTATCTCAGTGCATACAATGCTTTGACAATACAAACAGTATACATTTCAATTTTACACCAAAGTAATTACTGCAAACCTAATGGAAACAGCTTAGGTTAACTTCCCACATGATTCTGAAATGTCTGCAAGTTGTTTCATGCCTCTGTACATAAAGACAAAAAAGTTGATTTCTCAGAGATTAGAGTGCTTTGACATTAAAAGTATTATACATTTGAATTTTACACCAAAGTACTTAGTGGAAACCTAATGGAAACACCTTAGTTCAACTTCCCACATGATTATGAGTAGTTTGAAAGTAGTTTCATGCCTCTGCTCATCAAGACAAGAAAGTTCTTTTCTCAGTGCTTCCAATGCTTTGACAATACAAATAGTATACATTTCAATTTTACACCAAAGTACTTACTGCAAACCTAATGGAAACACCTTAGGTTAACTTCCCGCTTGATTCTCAGATGACTGAAAGTTGTTTCATGCCTTTAGACATCAAGACAAAAAAGTTCTTATCTCAGTGCCTACAATGCTTTGACGTAACAGTAGTATACACTTAAATTGTACTGAAAAGTCCTGACTGCAAACCTAATGAAAACACCTTTGGTTAACTTCCCTCATGATTCTGAGCATTTTTTAAGTTTTTTCATGCCTCTATACATCAAGTCAAGAAAGTTGTTATCTCAGTGCATACAATGCTTTGTCAATACAAATAGTATACATTTCAATTTTACACCAAAGTACTTTGTGCAAACCTAATGGAAACACCTGAGTTTAACTTCCCACATGATTCTGAGATGACTGAAAGTTGTTTCATGCCTCTAGACATCAAGACAAAAAAGTTGTTATCTCAGTGCGTACAATGCTTTGAAAATACAAATAGTATACATTTCAATTTTACACCAAAGTAATTACTGCAAACCTAATGGAAACACCTTAGGTTAACTTCCCACATGATTCTGAGATGTCTGAGAGTTGTATCATGCCTCTGCACATAAAGACAGAAAACTTGATTTCTCAGAGCTTAAAGTGCTTTGACATTAAAATTATTATACATTTGAATTTTACACCAAAGTACTTACTGCAAACCTAATAAAAACATCTTAGGTTAACTTCCCACATGATTATGCGTAGATTGAAAGTAGTTTCATGCATCTGCTCATCAAGACAAAAAAGTTCTTTTCTCAGTGCTTCCAATGCTTTGACAATACAAATAGTATACATTTCAATTTTGCACCAAAGTACTTAGTGCAAACCTAATGGAAACACCTTAGGTTAACCTCCCACATGATTCTGAGATGACTGAAAGTTGTTTCATGCCTCTAGACATCAAGACAAAAAAGTTGTTATCTCAGTGCATACAATGCTTTGATGTAACAGTAGTATACACTTCAATTGTACTGAAAAGTCCTGACTGCAAACCTAATGCAAACACCTTTGGCTAACTTCCGTCATGATTATGAGCAGTTTGAAAGTTTTTTCATGCCTCTATACATCAAGACAAAAACGTTGTTATCTCAGTGCATACAATGCTTTGACAATACAAAGAGTATACATTTCAATTTTACACCAAAGTACTTACTGCAAACCTAATGGAAACAGCTTAGGTTAACTTCCCACATGATTCTGAAATGTCTGCAAGTTGTTTCATGCCTCTGTACATAAAGACAAAAAAGTTGATTTCACAGAGAATTGAGTGCTTTGACATGAAAAGTATTATACATTTGAAATTTACACCAAACTACTTACTGCAAACCTAATAAAAATATCTTAGGTTAACTTCCCACATGATTATGAGTAGTTTGAAAGTAGTTTCATGCCTCTGCTCATCAAGGCAAAAAAGTTCTTTTCTCAGTGCTTCCAATGCTTTGACAATACAAAGAGTATACATTTCAATTTTACACCAAAGTACTTACTGCAAACCTAATGGAAGCAGCTTAGGTTAACTTCCCACATGATTCTGAAATGTCTGCAAGTTGTTTCATGCCTCTGTACATAAAGACAAAAAAGTTGATTTCTCAGAGATTAGAGTGCTTTGACATTAAAAGTATTATACATTTGAATTTTACACCAAAGTACTTAGTGCAAACCTAATGGAAACACCTTAGTTCAACTTCCCACATGATTATGAGTAGTTTGAAAGTAGTTTCATGCCTCTGCTCATCAAGACAAAGAAGTTCTTTTCTCAGTGCTTCCAATGCTTTGACAATACAAATAGTATACATTTCAATTTTACACCAAAGTACTTACTGCAAACCTAATGGAAACACCTTAGGTTAACTTCCCGCATGATTCTGAGATGACTGAAAGTTGTTTCATGCCTTTAGACATCAAGACAAAAAAGTTCTTATCTCAGTGCCTACAATGCTTTGACGTAACAGTAGTATACACTTAAATTGAACTGAAAAGCCCTGACTGCAAACCTAATGGAAACACGTTTGGTTAACTTCCCTCATGATTATGAGCAGTTTGAAAGTTTTTTCATGCCTCTATACATCAAGACAACAAAGTTGTTATCTCAGTGCATACAATGCTTTGTCAATACAAATAGTATACATTTCAATTTTACACCAAAGTACTTAGTGCAAACCTAATGGAAACACCTTAGGTTAACTTCCCACATGATTCTGAGATGTCTGAGAGTTGTATCATGCCTCTGCACATAAAGACAGAAAACTTGATTTCTCAGAGCTTAAAGTGCTTTGACATTAAAATTATTATACATTTGAATTTTACACCAAAGTACTTACTGCAAACCTAATAAAAACATCTTAGGTTAACTTCCCACATGATTATGCGTAGATTGAAAGTAGTTTCATGCATCTGCTCATCAAGACAAAAAAGTTCTTTTCTCAGTGCTTCCAATGCTTTGACAATACAAATAGTATACATTTCAATTTTGCACCAAAGTACTTAGTGCAAACCTAATGGAAACACCTTAGGTTAACCTCCCACATGATTCTGAGATGACTGAAAGTTGTTTCATGCCTCTAGACATCAAGACAAAAAAGTTGTTATCTCAGTGCATACAATGCTTTGATGTAACAGTAGTATACACTTCAATTGTACTGAAAAGTCCTGACTGCAAACCTAATGCAAACACCTTTGGCTAACTTCCGTCATGATTATGAGCAGTTTGAAAGTTTTTTCATGCCTCTATACATCAAGACAAAAACGTTGTTATCTCAGTGCATACAATGCTTTGACAATACAAAGAGTATACATTTCAATTTTACACCAAAGTACTTACTGCAAACCTAATGGAAACAGCTTAGGTTAACTTCCCACATGATTCTGAAATGTCTGCAAGTTGTTTCATGCCTCTGTACATAAAGACAAAAAAGTTGATTTCACAGAGAATTGAGTGCTTTGACATGAAAAGTATTATACATTTGAAATTTACACCAAACTACTTACTGCAAACCTAATAAAAATATCTTAGGTTAACTTCCCACATGATTATGAGTAGTTTGAAAGTAGTTTCATGCCTCTGCTCATCAAGGCAAAAAAGTTCTTTTCTCAGTGCTTCCAATGCTTTGACAATACAAAGAGTATACATTTCAATTTTACACCAAAGTACTTACTGCAAACCTAATGGAAGCAGCTTAGGTTAACTTCCCACATGATTCTGAAATGTCTGCAAGTTGTTTCATGCCTCTGTACATAAAGACAAAAAAGTTGATTTCTCAGAGATTAGAGTGCTTTGACATTAAAAGTATTATACATTTGAATTTTACACCAAAGTACTTAGTGCAAACCTAATGGAAACACCTTAGTTCAACTTCCCACATGATTATGAGTAGTTTGAAAGTAGTTTCATGCCTCTGCTCATCAAGACAAAGAAGTTCTTTTCTCAGTGCTTCCAATGCTTTGACAATACAAATAGTATACATTTCAATTTTACACCAAAGTACTTACTGCAAACCTAATGGAAACACCTTAGGTTAACTTCCCGCATGATTCTGAGATGACTGAAAGTTGTTTCATGCCTTTAGACATCAAGACAAAAAAGTTCTTATCTCAGTGCCTACAATGCTTTGACGTAACAGTAGTATACACTTAAATTGAACTGAAAAGCCCTGACTGCAAACCTAATGGAAACACGTTTGGTTAACTTCCCTCATGATTATGAGCAGTTTGAAAGTTTTTTCATGCCTCTATACATCAAGACAACAAAGTTGTTATCTCAGTGCATACAATGCTTTGTCAATACAAATAGTATACATTTCAATTTTACACCAAAGTACTTAGTGCAAACCTAATGGAAACACCTTAGGTTAACTTCCCACATGATTCTGAGATGACTGAAAGTTGTTTCATGCCTCTAGACATCAAGACAAAAACGTTGTTATCTCAGTGCGTACAATGCTTTGAAAATACAAATAGTATACATTTCAATTTTACACCAAAGCACTTAGTGAAAAGCTAATGGAAACACCTTAGGTGAACTTCCCACATGATTCTGAGATGTCTGAGAGTTGTATCATGCCTCTGCACATAAAGACAGAAAAGTTGATTTCTCAGAGCTTAAAGTGCTTTGACATTAAAAGTATTATACATTTGAAATTTACACCAAACTACTTACTGCAAACCTAATAAAAACATCTTAGGTTAACTTCCCACATGATTATGAGTAGTTTGAAAGTAGTTTCATGCCTCTGCTCATCAAGACAAAAAAGTTCTTTTCTCAGTGCTTCCAATGCTTTGACAATACAAATAGTATACATTTCAATTTTACACCAAAGTACTTAGTGCAAACCTAATGGAAACACCTTAGGTTAACTTCCCACATGATTCTGAGATGAGTGAAAGTTGTTTCATGCCTCTAGACATCAAGACAAAAAAGTTGTTATCTCAGTGCATACAATGCTTTGATGTAACAGTAATATACACTTCAATTGTACTGAAAAGTCCTGACTGCAAACCTAATGCAAACACCTTTGGTTAACTTCCCTCATGATTATGAGCAGTTTGAAACTTTTTTCATGCCTCTATACATCAAGACAACAAAGTTGTTATCTCAGTGCATACAATGCTTTGACAATACAAATAGTATACATTTCAATTTTACACCAAAGTACTTACTGCAAACCTAATTGAAACACCTTAGGTTAACTTCCCACATGATTCTGAAATGTCTGCAAGTTGTTTCATGCCTCTGTACATAAAGACAAAAAAGTTAATTTCTCAGAGAATAGAGTGCTTTGACATTAAAAGTATTATACATTTGAATTTTACACCAAAGTACTTAGTGCAAACCTAATGGAAACACATTAGGATAACATCCCACATGATTCTGAGATATCTGAAAGTTGTATCATGCCTCTGCACATAAAGAGAAAAAAGTTGATTTCTCAGTGAATAGAGTGCTTGGACAATAAAAGTAGTACACATTTGAATTTTACACCAAAGTACTTACTGCAAACCGAATAAAAACATCTTAGGTTAACTTCCCACATGATTATGAGTAGTTTGAAAGTAGTTTCATGCCTCTGCTCATCAAGAGAAAAAAGTTTCTTTTCTCAGTGCTTCCAATGCTTTGACAATACAAATAGTATACATTTCAATTTTACACCAAAGGACTTACTGCTAACCTAATGCAAACACCTTTGGTTAATTTCCAACATGATTATGAGCAGTTTGAAAGGTGTTTCATGCCTCTATACATCAAGACAACAAAGTTGTTATCTCAGTTCATACAATTCTTTAACGATACAAATAGTATACATTTCAATTTTACACCAAAGTACTTAGTGGAAACCTAATGGAAACACCTTAGGTTAACGTCCCACATGATTCTGAGATGACTGAAAGTTGTTTCATGCCTCTAGACATCAAGACGAAAAAGTTGTTATCTCAGTGCATACAATGCTTTGACAATACAAAGAGTATACATTTCAATTTTACACCAAAGTACTTACTGCAAACCTAATTGAAACACCTTAGGTTAACTTCCCACATGATTCTGAAATGTCTGCAAGTTGTTTCATGCCTCTGTACATAAAGACAAAAAAGTTAATTTCTCAGAGAATAGAGTGCTTTGACATTAAAAGTATTATACATTTGAATTTTACACCAAAGTACTTAGTGCAAACCTAATGGAAACACATTAGGATAACATCCCACATGATTCTGAGATATCTGAAAGTTGTATCATGCCTCTGCACATAAAGAGAAAAAAGTTGATTTCTCAGTGAATAGAGTGCTTGGACAATAAAAGTAGTACACATTTGAATTTTACACCAAAGTACTTACTGCAAACCGAATAAAAACATCTTAGGTTAACTTCCCACATGATGATGAATAGTTTGAAAGTAGTTTCATGCCTCTGCTCATCAAGACAAAAAAGTTCTTTTCTCAGTGCATACAATGCTTTGACAATACAAAGAGTATACATTTCAATTTTACACCAAAGTACTTACTGCAAACCTAATTGAAACACCTTAGGTTAACTTCCCACATGATTCTGAAATGTCTGCAAGTTGTTTCATGCCTCTGTACATAAAGACAAAAAAGTTAATTTCTCAGAGAATAGAGTGCTTTGACATTAAAAGTATTATACATTTGAATTTTACACCAAAGTACTTAGTGCAAACCTAATGGAAACACATTAGGATAACATCCCACATGATTCTGAGATATCTGAAAGTTGTATCATGCCTCTGCACATAAAGAGAAAAAAGTTGATTTCTCAGTGAATAGAGTGCTTGGACAATAAAAGTAGTACACATTTGAATTTTACACCAAAGTACTTACTGCAAACCGAATAAAAACATCTTAGGTTAACTTCCCACATGATGATGAATAGTTTGAAAGTAGTTTCATGCCTCTGCTCATCAAGACAAAAAAGTTCTTTTCTCAGTGCTTTCAAAGCTTTGACAATACAAATAGTATACATTTCAATTTTACACCAAAGTACTTAGTGCAAACCTAATTGAAACACCTTAGGTTAACTTCCCACATGATTCTGAGATGACTGAAAGTTGTTTCATGCCTCTAGACATCAAGACAAAAAAGTTGTTATCTCAGTGCATACAATGCTTTGACATTACAAAGAGTATTCTTTTGAATTTTACACCAAAGTACTTACTGCAAACCTAATGGAAACAGCATAGGTTAACTTCCCACATGATTCTGAAATCTCTGCAAGTTGTTTCATGTATCTGTACATAACGACAAAAAAGTTGATTTCTCAGAGATTAGAGTGCTTTGACATTAAAAGTATTATTCATTTGAATTTTACACCAAAGTCCTTAGTGCAAACCTAATGGAAACACCTTAGTTCAACTTCCCACATTATTATGAGTAGTTTGAATGTAGTTTCGTGCCTCTGCTCATCAAGACATAAAAGTTCTTTTCTCAGTGCTTCCAATGCTTTGACAATACAAATAGTATACATTTCAATTTTACACCAAAGTACTTAGTGCAAACCTAATGGAAACACCTTAGGTTAACTTCCCACATGATTCTGAGATGACTGAAAGTTGTTTCATGCCTCTAGACATCAAGACAAAAAAGTTGTTATCTCAGTGCATACAATGCTTTGATGTAACAGTAGTATACCCTTCAATTGTACTGAAAAGTCCTGACTGCAAACCTAATGCAAACACCTTTGGTTAACTTCCCTCATGATTATGAGCAGATTGAAACTTTTTTCATGCCTCTATACATCAAGACAACAAAGTTGTTATCTCAGTGCATACAATGCTTTGACAATACAAATAGTATACATTTCAATTTTACACCAAAGTACTTACTGCAAACCTGATGGAAACACCTTAGGTTAACTTCCCACATAGTTCTGAAATGTCTGCAAGTTGTTTCATGCCTCTGTACATAAAGACAAAAAAGTTGATTTCACAGAGAATAGAGTGCTTTGACATAAAAAGTAATATACATTTGAAATTTACACCAAACTACTTACTGCAAACCTAATAAAAACATCTTAGGTTAACTTCCCACATGATTATGAGTAGTTTGAAAGTAGTTTCATGCCTCTGCTCATCAAGACAAAAAAGTTCTTTTCTCAGTGCTTCCAATGCTTTGACAATACAAATAGTATACATTTCAATTTTACACCAAAGTACTTAGTGCAAACCTAATGGAAACACATTAGGTTAACTTCCCACATGATTCTGAGATGACTGAAAGTTGTTTCATGCCTCTAGACATCAAGACAAAAAAGTTGTTATCTCAGTGCATACAATGCTTTGACAATACAAAGAGTATACATTTCAATTTTACACCAAAGTAATTACTGCAAACCTAATGGAAACAGCTTAGGTTAACTTCCCACATGATTCTGAAATGTCTGCAAGTTGTTTCATGCCTCTGTACATAAAGACAAAAAAGTTGATTTCTCAGAGATTAGAGTGCTTTGACATTAAAAGTATTATACATTTGAATTTTACACCAAAGTACTTAGTGCAAACCTAATGGAAACACCTTAGTTCAACTTCCCACATGATTATGAGTAGTTTGAAAGTAGTTTCATGCCTCTGCTCATCAAGACAAAAAAGTTCTTTTCTCAGTGCTTCCAATTCTTTGACAATACAAATAGTATACATTTCAATTTTACACCAAAGTACTTAGTGCAAACCTAATTGAAACACCTTAGGTTAACTTCCCACATGATTTTGAGATGACTGAAAGTTGTTTCATGCCTCTAGACATGAAGACAAAAAAGTTGTTATCTCAGAGCATGCAATGCTTTGACAATACAAAGAGTATACATTTCAATTTTAAACCAAAGTACTTAATGCAAACCTAATGGAAACAGCTTAGGTTAACTTCCCACATGATTCTGAAATGTCTGCAAGTTGTTTCATGCCTCTGTACATAAAGACAAAAAAGTTGATTTCTCAGAGAATAGAGTGCTTTGACATTAAAAGTATTATACATTTGAATTTTACACCAAAGAACTTACTGCAAACCTAATAAAAATATCTTAGGTTAAATTCCCACATGATTATGAGTAGTTAGAAAGTAGTTTCATGCCTCTGCTCATCAAGAGAAAAAAGGTTCTTTTCTCAGTGCTTCCAATGCTTTGACAATACAAATAGAATACATTTCAATTTTACACCAAAGTACTTAGTGCAAACCTAATGGAAACACCTTAGGTTAACGTCCCACATGATTCTGAGATGACTGAAAGTTGTTTCATGCCTCTAGACATCAAGACAAAAAAGTTGTTATCTCAGTGCATACAATGCTTTGACAATACAAAGAGTATACATTTCAATTTTACACCAAAGTACTTACTGAAAACCTAATGGAAACAGCTCAGGTTAACTTCCCACATGATTCTGAAATGTCTGCAAGTTGTTTCATGCCTCTGTACATACATCAAAAAAGTTGATTTCTCAGAGATTAGAGTGCTTTGACATTAAAAGTATTATACATTTGAATTTTACACCAAAGTACTTAGTGCAAACCTAATGGAAACACCTTAGTTCAACTTCCCACATGATTATGAGTAGTTTGAAAGTAGTTTCATGCCTCTGCTCATCAAGACAAAAAAGTTCTTTTCTCAGTGCCTCCAATGCTTTGACAATACAAATAGTATACATTTCAATTTTACACCAAAGTACTTACTGCAAACCGAATGGAAACACCTTAGGTTAACTTCTCGCATGATACTGAGATGACATAAAATTTTGTTTCATGCCTTTAGACATCAAGACAAAAAGTTCTTATCTCAGTGCCTACAACGCTTTGACGTAACAGTAGTATACACTTAAATTGAACTGAAAAGAGCTGACTGCAAACCTAATGGAAACACCTTTGGTTAACTTCCCTCATGATTATGAGCAGTTTGAAAGTTTTTTCATGCCTCTATACATCAAGACAGCAAAGTTGTTCTCTCAGTGCATACAATGCTTTGTCAATACAAATAGTATACTTTCAATTTTACACCAAAGTACTTAGTGCAAACCTAATGGAAACACCTTAGGTTAACTTCCCACATGATTCTGAGATGAGTGAAAGTTGTTTCATGCCTCTAGACATCAAGACAAAAAAGTTGTTATCTCAGTGCATACAGTGCTTTGATGTAACAGTAGTATACCCTTCAATTGTACTGAAAAGTCCTGACAGCAAACCTAATGCAAACACCTTTGGTTAACTTCCCTCATGATTATGAGCAGATTGAAACTTTTTTCATGCCTCTATACATCAAGACAACAAAGTTGTTATCTCAGAGCATACAATGCTTTGACAATACAAATAGTATACATTTCAATTTTACACCAAAGTACTTACTGCAAACCTGATGGAAACACCTTAGGTTAACTTCCCACATGGTTCTGAAATGTCTGCAAGTTGTTTCATGCCTCTGTACATAAAGACAAAAAAGTTGATTTCACAGAGAATAGAGTGCTTTGACATGAAAAGTAATATACATTTGAAATTTACACCAAACTACTTACTGCAAACCTAATAAAAACATCTTAGGTTAACTTCCCACATGATTATGAGTAGTTTGAAAGTAGTTTCATGCCTCTGCTCATCAAGACAAAAAAGTTCTTTTTTCAGTGCTTCCAATGCTTTGACAATACAAATAGTATACATTTCAATTTTACACCAAAGTACTTAGTGCAAACCTAATGGAAACACATTAGGTTAACTTCCCACATGATTCTGAGATGACTGAAAGTTGTTTCATGCCTCTAGACATCAAGACAAAAAAGTTGTTATCTCAGTGCTTCCAATGCTTTGACAATACAAATAGTATACATTTCAATTTTACACCAAAGTACTTACTGCAAACCTAATGGAAACACCTTAGGTTAACTTCCCACATGATTCTGAAATGTCTGCAATTCGTTTCATGCCTCTGTACATAAAGACAAAAAAGTTGATTTCACAGAGAATAGAGTGCTTTGACAGTAAAAGTATTATACATTTGAAATTTACACCAAACTACTTACTGCAAACATAATAAGAACATCTTAGGTTAACTTCCCACATGACTATGAGCAGTTTGAAAGTAGTTTCATGCCTCTGCTCATCAAGACAAAAAAGTTCTTTCTCACTGCTTCCAATGCTTTGACAATACAAATAGTATACATTTCAATTTTACACCAAAGTACTTAGTTCAAACCTAATGGAAACACCTTAGGTTAACTTCCCACATGATTCTGAGATGAGTGAAAGTTGTTTCATGCCTCTAGACATCAAGACAAAAAAGTTGTCATCTCAGTGCATACAATGCTTTCATGTAACAGTAGTATACACTTCAATTGTACTGAAAAGTCCTGACTGCAAACCTAATGCAAACACCTTTGGTTAATTTCCCTCATGATTATGAGCAGTTTGAAACTTTTTTCATGCCTCTATACATCAAGACAACAAAGTTGTTATCTCAGAGCATACAATGCTTTGACAATACAAATAGTATACATTTCAATTTTACACCAAAGTACTTACTGCAAACCTGATGGAAACACCTTAGGTTAACTTCCCACATGGTTCTGAAATGTCTGCAAGTTGTTTCATGCCTCTGTACATAAAGACAAAAAAGTTGATTTCACAGAGAATAGAGTGCTTTGACATGAAAAGTAATATACATTTGAAATTTACACCAAACTACTTACTGCAAACCTAATAAAAACATCTTAGGTTAACTTCCCACATGATTATGAGTAGTTTGAAAGTAGTTTCATGCCTCTGCTCATCAAGACAAAAAAGTTCTTTTTTCAGTGCTTCCAATGCTTTGACAATACAACTAGTATACATTTCAATTTTACACCAAAGTACTTAGTGCAAACCTAATGGAAACACTTTAGGTTAACTTCCCGCATGATTCTGAGATGACTGAAAGTTGTTTCATGCCTCTAGACATCAAGACAAAAAAGTTGTTATCTCAGTGCTTCCAATGCTTTGACAATACAAATAGTATACATTTCAATTTTACACCAAAGTACTTACTGCAAACCTAATGGAAACACCATAGGTTAACTTCCCACATGATTCTGAAATGTCTGCAATTCGTTTCATGCCTCTGTACATAAAGACAAAAAAGTTGATTTCACAGAGAATAGAGTGCTTTGACAGTAAAAGTATTATACATTTGAAATTTACACCAAACTACTTACTGCAAACCTAATAAGAACATCTTAGGTTAACTTCCCACATGACTATGAGTAGTTTGAAAGTAGTTTCATGCCTCTGCTCATCAAGACAAAAAAGTTCTTTTCTCACTGCTTCCAATGCTTTGACAATACAAATGGTATACATCTCAATTTTACACCAAAGTACTTAGTGCAAACCTAATGGAAACACCTTAGGTTAACTTCCCACATGATTCTGAGATGAGTGAAAGTTGTTTCATGCCTCTAGACATCAAGACAAAAAAGTTGTCATCTCAGTGCATACAATGCTTTGATGTAACAGTAGTATACACTTCAATTGTACTGAAAAGTCCTGACTGCAAACCTAATGCAAACACCTTTGGTTACCTTCCAAGATGATTATGAGCAGTTTGAAAGGTGTTTCATGCCTCTATACATCAAGACAACAAAGTTGTTATCTCAGTGCATACAATGCTTTGACAATACAAATAGTATACATTTCAATTTTACACCAAAGTACTTACTGCAAACCTAATTGAAACACCTTAGGTTATCTTCCCAGATGATTCTGAAATGTCTGCAAGTTGTTTCATGCCTCTGTACATAAAGACAAAAAAGTTAATTTCTCAGAGAATAGAGCGCTTTGACATTAAAAGTATTATACATTTGAATTTTACACCAAAGTACTTAGTGCAAACCTAATGGAAACACATTAGGATAACATCCCACATGATTCTGAGATATCTGAAAGTTGTATCATGCCTCTGCACATAAAGAGAAAAAAGTTGATTTCTCAGTGAATAGAGTGCTTTGACATTAAAAGTATTATACATTTGAATTTTACACCAAAGTACTTAGTGCAAACCTAATGGAAACACCTTAGTTCAAATTCCCACATGATTATGAGTAGTTTGAAAGTAGTTTCATGCCTCTGCTCATCAAGACAAAAAAGTTTTTTTCTCAGTGCCTCCAATGCTTTGACAATACAAATAGTATACATTTCAATTTTACACCAAAGTACTTACTGCAAACCGAATGGAAACACCTTAGGTTAACTTCTCGCATGATACTGAGATGACATAAAATTTTGTTTCATGCCTTTAGACATCAAGACAAAAAGTTCTTATCTCAGTGCCTTCAACGCTTTGACGTTACAGTAGTATACACTTAAATTGAACTGAAAAGACCTGACTGCAAACCTAATGGAAACACCTTTGGTTAACTTCCCTCATGATTATGAGCAGTTTGAAAGTTTTTTCATGCCTCTATACATCAAGACAACAAAGTTGTTCTCTCAGTGCATACAATGCTTTCTCAATACAAATAGTATACTTTCAATTTTACACCAAAGTACTTAGTGCAAACCTAATGGAAACACCTTAGGTTAACTTCCCACATGATTCTGAGATGACTGAAAGTTGTTTCATGCCTCTAGACATCAAGACAAAAAAGTTGTTATCTCAGAGCATGCAATGCTTTGACAATACAAAGAGTATACATTTCAATTTTAAACCAAAGTACTTAACGCAAACCTAATGGAAACAGCTTAGGTTAACTTCCCACATGATTCTGAAATGTCTGCAAGTTGTTTCATGCCTCTGTACATAAAGACAAAAAAATTGATTTCTCAGAGAATAGAGGGCTTTGACAGTAAAAGTATTATACATTTGAAATTTACACCAAACTACTTACTGCAAACCTAATAAGAACATCTTAGGTTAACTTCCCACATGATTATGAGTAGTTTGAAAGTAGTTTCATGCCTCTGCTCATCAAGACAAAAAAGTTCCTTTCTCAGTGCTTCCAATGCTTTGACAATACAAATAGTATACATTTCAATTTTACACCAAAGTACTTAGTGCAAACCTAATGGAAACACCTTAGGTTAACTTCCCACATGATTCTGAGATGAGTGAAAGTTGTTTCATGCCTCTAGACATCAAGACAAAAAAGTTGTTATCTCAGTGCATACAATGCTTTGATGTAACAGTAGTATACCCTTCAATTGTACTGAAAAGTCCTGACTGCAAACCTAATGCAAACACCTTTGGTTAACTTCCCTCATGATTATGAGCAGATTGAAACTTTTTTCATGCCTCTATACATCAAGACAACAAAGTTGTTATCTCAGAGCATACAATGCTTTGACAATACAAATAGTATACATTTCAATTTTACACCAAAGTACTTACTGCAAACCTGATGGAAACACCTTAGGTTAACTTCCCACATGGTTCTGAAATGTCTGCAAGTTGTTTCATGCCTCTGTACATAAAGACAAAAAAGTTGATTTCACAGAGAATAGAGTGCTTTGACATGAAAAGTAATATACATTTGAAATTTACACCAAACTACTTACTGCAAACCTAATAAAAACATCTTAGGTTAACTTCCCACATGATTATGAGTAGTTTGAAAGTAGTTTCATGCCTCTGCTCATCAAGACAAAAAAGTTCTTTTTTCAGTGCTTCCAATGCTTTGACAATACAAATAGTATACATTTCAATTTTACACCAAAGTACTTAGTGCAAACCTAATGGAAACACATTAGGTTAACTTCCCACATGATTCTGAGATGACTGAAAGTTGTTTCATGCCTCTAGACATCAAGACAAAAAAGTTGTTATCTCAGTGCTTCCAATGCTTTGACAATACAAATAGTATACATTTCAATTTTACACCAAAGTACTTACTGCAAACCTAATGGAAACACCTTAGGTTAACTTCCCACATGATTCTGAAATGTCTGCAATTCGTTTCATGCCTCTGTACATAAAGACAAAAAAGTTGATTTCACAGAGAATAGAGTGCTTTGACAGTAAAAGTATTATACATTTGAAATTTACACCAAACTACTTACTGCAAACCTAATAAGAACATCTTAGGTTAACTTCCCACATGACTATGAGTAGTTTGAAAGTAGTTTCATGCCTCTGCTCATCAAGACAAAAAAGTTCTTTTCTCACTGCTTCCAATGCTTTGACAATACAAATAGTATACATTTCAATTTTACACCAAAGTACTTAGTGCAAACCTAATGGAAACACCTTAGGTTAACTTCCCACATGATTCTGAGATGAGTGAAAGTTGTTTCATGCCTCTAGACATCAAGACAAAAAAGTTGTCATCTCAGTGCATACAATGCTTTGATGTAACAGTAGTATACACTTCAATTGTACTGAAAAGTCCTGACTGCAAACCTAATACAAACACCTTTGGTTAATTTCCCTCATGATTATGAGCAGTTTGAAACTTTTTTCATGCCTCTATACATCAAGACAACAAAGTTGTTATCTCAGTGCATACAATGCTTTGACAATACAAACAGTATACATTTCAATTTTACACCAAAGTACTTACTGCAAACCTAATTGAAACACCTTAGGTTATCTTCCCACATGATTCTGAAATGTCTGCAAGTTGTTTCATGCCTCTGTACATAAAGACAAAAAAGTTAATTTCTCAGAGAATAGAGCGCTTTGACATTAAAAGTATTATACATTTGAATTTTACACCAAACTACTTACTGCAAACCTAATAAGAACATCTTAGGTTAACTTCCCACATGATTATGAGTAGTTTGAAAGTAGTTTCATGCCTCTGCTCATCAAGACAAAAAAGTTCCTTTCTCAGTGCTTCCAATGCTTTGACAATACAAATAGTATACATTTCAATTTTACACCAAAGTACTTAGTGCAAACCTAATGGAAACACCTTAGGTTAACTTCCCACATGATTCTGAGATGAGTGAAAGTTGTTTCATGCCTCTAGACATCAAGACAAAAAAGTTGTTATCTCAGTGCATACAATGCTTTGATGTAACAGTGGTATACCCTTCAATTGTACTGAAAAGTCCTGACTGCAAACCTAATGCAAACACCTTTGGTTAACTTCCCTCATGATTATGAGCAGATTGAAACTTTTTTCATGCCTCTATACATCAAGACAACAAAGTTGTTATCTCAGAGCATACAATGCTTTGACAATACAAATAGTATACATTTCAATTTTACACCAAAGTACTTACTCCAAACCTGATGGAAACACCTTAGGTTAACTTCCCACATGGTTCTGAAATGTCTGCAAGTTGTTTCATGCCTCTGTACATAAAGACAAAAAAGTTGATTTCACAGAGAATAGAGTGCTTTGACATGAAAAGTAATATACATTTGAAATTTACACCAAACTACTTACTGCAAACCTAATAAAAACATCTTAGGTTAACTTCCCACATGATTATGAGTAGTTTGAAAGTAGTTTCATGCCTCTGCTCATCAAGACAAAAAAGTTCTTTTTTCAGTGCTTCCAATGCTTTGACAATACAAATAGTATACATTTCAATTTTACACCAAAGTACTTAGTGCAAACCTAATGGAAACACCTTAGGTTAACTTCCCACATGATTCTGAGATGACTGAAAGTTGTTTCATGCCTCTAGACATCAAGACAAAAAAGTTGTTATCTCAGTGCTTCCAATGCTTTGACAATACAAATAGTATACATTTCAATTTTACACCAAAGTACTTACTGCAAACCTAATGGAAACACCTTAGGTTAACTTCCCACATGATTCTGAAATGTCTGCAATTCGTTTCATGCCTCTGTACATAAAGACAAAAAAGTTGATTTCACAGAGAATAGAGTGCTTTGACAGTAAAAGTATTATACATTTAAAATTTACACCAAACTACTAACTGCAAACCTAATAAGAACATCTTAGGTTAACTTCCCACATGACTATGAGTAGTTTGAAAGTAGTTTCATGCCTCTGCTCATCAAGACAAAAAAGTTCTTTTCTCACTGCTTCCAATGCTTTGACAATACAAATAGTATACATTTCAATTTTACACCGAAGTACTTAGTGCAAACCTAATGGAAACACCTTAGGTTAACTTCCCACATGATTCTGAGATGAGTGAAAGTTGTTTCATGCCTCTAGACATCAAGACAAAAAAGTTGTCATCTCAGTGCATACAATGCTTTGATGTAACAGTAGTATACACTTCAATTGTACTGAAAAGTCCTGACTGCAAACCTAATGCAAACACCTTTGGTTAATTTCCCTCATGATTATGAGCAGTTTGAAACTTTTTTCATGCCTCTATACATCAAGACAACAAAGTTGTTATCTCAGTGCATACAATGCTTTGACAATACAAATAGTATACATTTCAATTTTACACCAAAGTACTTACTGCAAACCTAATTGCAACACCTTAGGTTATCTTCCCACATGATTCTGAAATGTCTGCAAGTTGTTTCATGCCTCTGTACATAAAGAGAAAAAAGTTAATTTCTCAGAGAATAGAGCGCTTTGACATTAAAAGTATTATACATTTGAATTTTACACCAAAGTACTTAGTGCAAACCTAATGGAAACACATTAGGATAACATCCCACATGATTCTGAGATATCTGAAAGTTGTATCATGCCTCTGCACATAAAGAGAAAAAAGTTGATTTCTCAGTGAATTGAGTGCTTGGACAATAAAAGTAGTACACATTTGAATTTTACACCAAAGTACTTACTGCAAACCGAATAAAAACATCTTAGGTTTACTTCCCACATGATTATGAGTAGTTTGAAAGTAGTTTCATGCCTCTGCTCATCAAGAGAAAAAAGTTTCTTTTCTCAGTGCTTCCAATGCTTTGACAATACAAATAGTATACATTTCAATTTTACACCAAAGTACTTACTGCAAACCTAATGGAAACACCTTAGGTTAACTTCCCACATCATTCTGAAATGTCTGCAAGTTGTTTCATGCCTCTGTACATAAAGACAAAAAAGTTGATTTCTCAGAGAATAGAGTGCTTTGCCATTAAAAGTATTATACATTTGAATTTTACACCATAGTACTTAGTGCAAACCTAATCAAAACATCTTAGGTTAACTTCCCACATGATTATGAGTAGGTTGAAAGTAGTATCATGCCTTTGCTCACCAAAACAAAAAAGTTCTTTTCTCAGTGCTTCCAATGTTTTGACAATACAAATAGTATACATTTGAATTTTACACCAAAGTACTTAGTGCAAACCTAATAAATACACCTTAGGTTAACTTCCCACATGATTATGAGTAGTTTGGAAGAGGTTTCATGCCTCTGCTCATCAGGACAACAAAGTTGTTTTCTCAGAGCTTACAATACTTTGAGAGTACAAATAGTGTACATTTCAGTTTTACACCAAAGCACTTAGTGAAACCTAAAGCAAACACCTTAGGTTAACTTCCCACATGATTCTGAGATGTCTGAAAGTTGAATCATGCCTCTGCACATAAAGACAAAAAAGTTGATTTCTCAGAGATTAGAGTGCTTTGACATTAAAAGTATTATACATTTGAATATTACACCAAAGTACTTAGTGCAAACCTAATGGAAACACCTTAGTTCAACTTCCCACATGATTATGAGTAGTTTGAAAGTAGTTTCATGCCTCTGCTCATCAAGACAAAAAAATTCTTTTCTCAGTGCTTCCAATGCTTTGACAATACAAATAGTATACATTTCAATTTTACACCAAAGTACTTACTGCAAACCTAATGGAAACATCTTAGGTTAACTTCCCGCATGATTCTGAGATGACTGAAAGTTGTTTCATGCCTTTAGACATCAAGACAAAAAAGTTCTTATCTCAGTGCCTACAATGCTTTGACGTAACAGTAGTATACACTTAAATTGAACTGAAAACTCCTGACTGCAAACCTAATGGAAACACGTTTGGTTAACTTCCCTCATGATTATGAGCAGTTTGAAAGTTTTTTCATGCCTCTATACATCAAGACAACAAAGTTGTTATCTCAGTGCATACAATGCTTTGTCAATGCAAATAGTATACATTTCAATTTTACACCAAAGTACTTAGTGCAAACCTAATGGAAACACCTTAGGTTAACTTCCCACATGATTCTGAGATGACTGAAAGTTGTTTCATGCCTCTAGACATCAAGACAAAAAAGTTGTTATCTCAGTGCGTACAATGCTTTGAAAATACAAATAGTATACATTTCAATTTTACACCAAAGCACTTAGTGAAAAGCTAATGGAAACACCTTAGGTTAACTTCCCACATGATTCTGAGATGTCTGAGAGTTGTATCATGCCTCTGCACATAAAGACAGAAAAGTTGATTTCTCAGAGCTTAAAGTGCTTTGACATTAAATGTATTATACATTTGAAATTTACAGCAAACTACTTACTGCAAACCTAATAAAAACATCTTAGGTTAACTTCCCACATGATTATGAGTAGTTTCAAAGTAGTTTCATGCCTCTGCTCATCAAGACAAAATAGTTCTTTTCTCAGAGCTTCGAATGCTTTGACAATACAAATAGTATACATTTCAATTTTACACCAAAGTACTTAGTGCAAACCTAATGGAAACACCTTAGGTTAACTTCCCACATGATTCTGAGATGACTGAAAGTTGTTTCATGCCTCTAGACATCAAGACAAAAAAGTTGTTATCTCAGTGCATACAATGCTTTGACAATACAAAGAGTATACATTTCAATTTTATACCAAAGTATTTACTGCAAACCTAATGGAAACAGCTTAGGTTAATTCGCCACATGTTTCTGAAATGTCTTCAAGTTGTTTCATGCCTCTGTACATAAAGGCAAAAAAGTTGTTATCTCAGGGCATGCAATGCTTTGTCAATACAAATAGTATACATTTCAATTTTACACCAAAGTACTTAGTGCAAACCTAATGGAAACACCTTAGGTTAACTTCCCACATGATTCTGAGATGACTGAAAGTTGTTTCATGCCTCTAGACATCAAGACAAAAAAGTTGTTATCTCAGTGCGTACAATGCTTTGAAAATACAAATAGTATACATTTCAATTTTACACCAAAGCTCTTAGTGAAAAGCTAATGGAAACACCTTAGGTTAACTTCCCACATGGGTCTGAGATGTCTGAGAGTTGTATCATGCCTCTGCACATAAAGACAGAAAAGTTGATTTCTCAGAGCTTAAAGTGCTTTGACATTAAAAGTATTATACATTTGAAATTTACACCAAAGTACTTAGTGCAAACCTAATGCAAACACCTTTGGTTAACTTCCCACATGATTAGTAGCAGTTTGAAAGTTGTTTCATGTCTAAGTACATCAAGACAACAAAGTTGTTATCTCAGTGCTTCCAATGCTTTGACAATACAAATAGTATACATTTCAATTTTACACCAAAGTACTTAGTGCAAACCTAATGGAAACACCTTAGGTTAACTTCCCACATGATTCTGAGATGAGTGAAAGTTGTTTCATGCCTCTAGACATCAAGACAAAAAAGTTGTCATCTCAGTGCATACAATGGTTTGATGTAACAGTAGTATACCCTTCAATTGTACTGAAAAGTCCTGACTGCAAACCTAATGCAAACACCTTTGGTTAACTTCCCTCATGATTATGAGCAGATTGAAACTTTTTTCATGCCTCTATACATCAAGACAACAAAGTTCTTATCTCAGTGCATACAATGCTTTGACAATACAAATAGTATACATTTCAATTTTACACCAAAGTACTTACTGCAAACCTGATGGAAACACCTTAGGTTAACTTCCCACATAGTTCTGAAATGTCTGCAAGTTGTTTCATGCCTCTGTACATAAAGACAAAAAAGTTGATTTCACAGAGAATAGAGTGCTTTGACATGAAAAGTAATATACATTTGAAATTTACACCAAACTACTTACTGCAAACCTAATAAAAACATCTTAGGTTAACTTCCCACATGATTATGAGTAGTTTGAAAGTAGTTTCATGCCTCTGCTCATCAAGACAAAAAAGTTCTTTTCTCAGTGCTTCCAATGCTTTGACAATACAAATAGTATGCATTTCAATTTTACACCAAAGTACTTAGTGCAAACCTAATGGAAACACCTTAGGTTAACTTCCCACATCATTCTGAGATGACTGAAAGTTGTTTCATGCCTCTAGACATCAAGACAAAAAAGTTGTTATCTCAGTGCATACAATGCTTTGACAATGCAAAGAGTATACATTTCAATTTTACACCAAAGTAATTACTGCAAACCTAATGGAAACAGCTTAGGTTAACTTCCCACATGATTCTCAAATGTCTGCAAGTTGTTTCATGCCTCTGTACATAAAGACAAAAAAGTTGATTTCTCAGAGAATAGAGTGCTTTGACATTAAAAGTATTATACATTTGAATTTTACACCAAAGAACTTACTGCAAACCTAATAAAAATATCTTAGGTTAAATTCCCACATGATTATGAGTAGTTTGAAAGTAGTTTCATGCCTCTGCTCATCAAGAGAAAAAAGGTTCTTTTCTCAGTGCTTCCAATGCTTTGACAGTACAAATAGAATACATTTCAATTTTACACCAAAGTACTTAGTGCAAACCTAATGGAAACACCTTAGGTTAACTTCCCACATGATTCTGAGATGACTGAAAGTTGTTTCATGCCTCTAGACATCAAGACAAAAAAGTTGTTATCTCAGTGCATACAATGCTTTGACATTACAAAGAGTATTCATTTGAATTTTACACCAAAGTACTTACTGCAAACCTAATGGAAACAGCATAGGTTAACTTCCCACATGATTCTGAAATCTCTGCAAGTTGTTTCATGTCTCTGTACATAACGACAAAAAAGTTGATTTCTCGGAGATTAGAGTGCTTTGACATTAAAAGTATTATTCATTTGAATTTTACACCAAAGTCCTTAGTGCAAACCTAATGGAAACACCTTAGTTCAACTTCCCACATCATTGTGAGTAGTTTGAAAGTAGTTTCGTGCCTCTGCTCATCAAGACATAAAAGTTCTTTTCTCAGTGCTTCCAATGCTTTGCAATACAAATAGTATACATTTCAATTTTACACAATAGTACTTACTGCAAAGCTGATGGAAACACCTTAGGTTAACTTCCCACATGGTTCTTAAATGTCTGCAAGTTGTTTCATGCCTCTGTACATAAAGACAAAAAAGTTGATTTCACAGAGAATAGAGTGCTTTGACATGAAAAGTATTATACATTTGAAATTTACACCAAACTACTTACTGCAAACCTAATAAAAACATCTTAGGTTAACTTCCCACATGATTATGAGTAGTTTGAAAGTAGTTTCATGCCTCTGCTCATCAAGACAAAAAAGTTCTTTTCTCAGTGCTTCCAATGCTTTGACAAAACAAACAGTATACATTTCAATTTTACACCAAAGTACTTAGTGCAAACCTAATGGAAACACCTTAGGTTAACTTCCCACATGATTCTGAGATGACTGAAAGTTGTTTCATGCCTCTAGACATCAAGACAAAAAAGTTGTTATCTCAGTGCATACAATGCTTTGACAATACAAAGAGTATACATTTCAATTTTACACCAAAGTACTTACTGAAAACCTAATGGAAACAGCTTAGGTTAACTTCCCACATGATTCTGAAATGTCTGCAAGTTGTTTCATGCCTCTGTACATAAATCAAAAAAGTTGATTTCTCAGAGATTAGAGTGCTTTGACATTAAAAGTATTATACATTTGAATTTTACACCAAAGTACTTAGTGCAAACCTAATGGAAACACCTTAGTTCAACTTCCCACATGATTATGAGTAGTTTGAAAGTAGTTTCATGCCTCTGCTCATCAAGACAAAAAAGTTCTTTTCTCAGTGCCTCCAATGCTTTGACAATACGAATAGTATACATTTCAATTTCACACCAAAGTACTTACTGCAAACCTAATGGAAACACCTTAGGTTAACTTCTCGCATGATACTGAGATGACATAAAATTTTGTTTCATGCCTTTAGACATCAAGACAAAAAGTTCTTATCTCAGTGCCTACAACGCTTTGACGTAACAGTAGTATACACTTAAATTGAACTGAAAAGACCTGACTGCAAACCTAATGGAAACACCTTTGGTTAACTTCCCTCATGATTATGAGCAGTTTGAAAGTTTTTTCATGCCTCTATACATCAAGACAACAAAGTTGTTATCTCAGTGCATACAATGCTTTGTCAATACAAATAGTATACATTTCAATTTTACACCAAAGTACTTAGTGCAAACCTAATGGAAACACCTTAGGTTAACTTCCCACATGATTCTGAGATGACTGAAAGTTGTTTCATGCCTCTAGACATCAAGACAAAAAAGTTGTTATCTCAGTGCGTACAATGCTTTGAAAATACAAATAGTATACATTTCAATTTTACACCAAAGCACTTAGTGAAAAGCTAATGGAAACACCTTAGGTTAACTTCCCACATGATTCTGAGATGTCTGAGAGTTGTATCATGCCTCTGCACATAAAGACAGAAAAGTTGATTTCTCAGAGCTTAAAGTGCTTTGACATTAAAAGTATTATACATTTGAAATTTACACCAAACTACTTACTGCAAACCTAATAAAAACATCTTAGGTTAACTTCCCACATGATTATGAGTAGTTTGAAAGTAGTTTCATGCCTCTGCTCATCAAGACAAAAAAGTTCTTTTCTCGGAGCTCCGAATGCTTTGACAATACAAATAGTATACATTTCAATTTTACACCAAAGTACTTAGTGCAAACCTAATGGAAGCACCTTAGGCTAACTTCCCACATGATTCTGAGATGACTGAAAGTTGTTTCATGCCTCTAGACATCAAGGCAAAAAAGTTGTTATGTCAGTGCATACAATGCTTTGACAATACAAAGAGTATACTTTTCAATTTTACACCAAAGTACTTACTGCAAACCTAATGGAAACAGCTTAGGTTAACTCGCCACATTATTCTGAAATGTCTTCAAGTTGTTTCATGCCTCTGTACATAAAGGCAAAAAAGTTGTTATCTCAGGGCATACAATGCTTTGTCAATACAAATAGTATACATTTCAATTTTACACCAAAGTACTTAGTGCAAACCTAATGGAAACACCTTAGGTTAACTTCCCACATGATTCTGAGATGACTGAAAGTTGTTTCATGCCTCTAGACATCAAGACAAAAAAGTTGTTATCTCGGTGCGTACAATGCTTTGAAAATACAAATAGTATACATTTCAATTTTACACCAAAGCACTTAGTGAAAAGCTAATGGAAACACCTTAGGTTAACTTCCCACATGATTCTGAGATGTCTGAGAGTTGTATCATGCCTCTGCACATAAAGACAGAAAATTTGATTTCTCAGAGCTTAAAGTGCTTTGACATTAAAAGTATTATACATTTGAAATTTACACCAAAGTACTTAGTGCAAACCTAATGCAAACACCTTTGGTTAACTTCCCACATGATTAGTAGCAGTTTGAAAGTAGTTTCATGTCTAAGTACATCAAGACAACAAAGTTGTTTTCTCAGTGCTTCCAATGCTTTGACAATACAAATAGTATACATTTCAATTTTACACCAAAGTACTTACTGCAAACCTAATGGAAACACCTTAGGTTAACTTCCCACATGATTCTCTAAATGTCTGCAATTCGTTTCATGCCTCTGTACATAAAGACAAAAAAGTCGATTTCACAGAAAATAGAGTGCTTTGACAGTAAAAGTATTATACATTTGAAATTTACACCAAACTACTTACTGCAAACCTAATAAGAACATCTTAGGTTAACTTCCCACATGATTATGAGTAGTTTGAAAGTAGTTTCATGCCTCTGCTCATCAAGACAAAAAAGTTCTTTTCTCAGTGCTTCCAATGCTTTGACAATACAAATAGTATACATTTCAATTTTACACCAAAGTACTTAGTGCAAACCTAATGGAAACACCTTCGGTTAACTTCCCACATGATTCTGAGATGAGTGAAAGTTGTTTCATGCCTCTAGACATCAAGACAAAACAGTTGTTATCTCAGTGCATACAATGCTTTGACAATACAAAGAGTATACATTTCAATTTTACACCAAAGTACTTACTGCAAACCTAATGGAAACAGCTTCGGTTAACTTCCCACATGATTCTGAAATGTCTTCAAGTTGTTTCATGCCTCTGTACATAAAGGCAAAAAAGTTCTTTTCTCAGTGCTTCCAATGCTTTGACAATACAAATAGTATACATTTCAATTTTACACCAAAGTACTTAGTGCAAACCTAATGCAAACACCTTTTTTTAACTTCCCACATGATTATGAGCAGTTTGAAAGTTGTTTCATGTCTAAGTACATCAAGACAACAAAGTTGTTATCTCAGTGCTTCCAATGCTTTGACAATACAAATAGTATACATTTCAATTTTACACCAAAGTACTTACTGCAAACCTAATGGAAACACCGTAGGTTAACTTCCCACATGATTCTGAAATGTCTGCAATTCGTTTCATGCCTCTCTACATAAAGACAAAAAAGTTGATTTCACAGAGAATAGAGTGCTTTGACAGTAAAAGTATTATACATTTGAAATTTACACCAAACTACTTACTGCAAACCTAATAAGAACATCTTAGGTTAACTTCCCACATGATTATGAGTAGTTTGAAAGTAGTTTCATGCCTCTGCTCATCAAGACAAAAAAGTTCTTTTCTCACTGCTTCCAATGCTTTGACAATACAAATAGTATACATCTCAATTTTACACCAAAGTACTTAGTGCAAACCTAATGGAAACACCTTAGGTTAACTTCCCACATGATTTTGAGATGAGTGAAAGTTGTTTCATGCCTCTAGACATCAAGACAAAAAAGTTGTTATCTCAGTGCATACAATGCTTTGATGTAACAGTAGTATACACTTCAATTGTACTGAAAAGTCCTGACTGCAAACCTAATGCAAACACCTTTGGTTAACTTCCCTCATGATTATGAGCAGATTGAAACTTTTTTCATGCCTCTATACATCAAGACAACAAAGTTGTTATCTCAGTGCATACAATGCTTTGACAATACAAATAGTATACATTTCAATTTTACACCAAAGTACTTAGTGCAAACCTAATGGAAACACCTTAGGTTAACTTCCCACATGATTCTGAGATGACTGAAAGTTGTTTCATGCCTCTAGACATCAAGACAAAAAAGTTGTTATCTCAGTGCATACAATGCTTTGACAATCCAAAGAGTATACATTTCAATTTTATACCAAAGTATTTACTGCAAACCTAATGGAAACAGCTTAGGTTAATTCGCCACATGTTTCTGAAATGTCTTCAAGTTGTTTCATGCCTCTGTACATAAAGGCAAAAAAGTTGTTATCTCAGGGCATGCAATGCTTTGTCAATACAAATAGTATACATTTCAATTTTACACCAAAGTACTTAGTGCAAACCTAATGGAAACACCTTAGGTTAACTTCCCACATGATTCTGAGATGACTGAAAGTTGTTTCATGCCTCTAGACATCAAGACAAAAAAGTTGTTATCTCAGTGCGTACAATGCTTTGAAAATACAAATAGTATACATTTCAATTTTACACCAAAGCTCTTAGTGAAAAGCTAATGGAAACACCTTAGGTTAACTTCCCACATGGGTCTGAGATGTCTGAGAGTTGTATCATGCCTCTGCACATAAAGACAGAAAAGTTGATTTCTCAGAGCTTAAAGTGCTTTGACATTAAAAGTATTATACATTTGAAATTTACACCAAAGTACTTAGTGCAAACCTAATGCAAACACCTTTGGTTAACTTCCCACATGATTAGTAGCAGTTTGAAAGTTGTTTCATGTCTAAGTACATCAAGACAACAAAGTTGTTATCTCAGTGCTTCCAATGCTTTGACAATACAAATAGTATACATTTCAATTTTACACCAAAGTACTTAGTGCAAACCTAATGGAAACACCTTAGGTTAACTTCCCACATGATTCTGAGATGAGTGAAAGTTGTTTCATGCCTCTAGACATCAAGACAAAAAAGTTGTCATCTCAGTGCATACAATGGTTTGATGTAACAGTAGTATACCCTTCAATTGTACTGAAAAGTCCTGACTGCAAACCTAATGCAAACACCTTTGGTTAACTTCCCTCATGATTATGAGCAGATTGAAACTTTTTTCATGCCTCTATACATCAAGACAACAAAGTTCTTATCTCAGTGCATACAATGCTTTGACAATACAAATAGTATACATTTCAATTTTACACCAAAGTACTTACTGCAAACCTGATGGAAACACCTTAGGTTAACTTCCCACATAGTTCTGAAATGTCTGCAAGTTGTTTCATGCCTCTGTACATAAAGACAAAAAAGTTGATTTCACAGAGAATAGAGTGCTTTGACATGAAAAGTAATATACATTTGAAATTTACACCAAACTACTTACTGCAAACCTAATAAAAACATCTTAGGTTAACTTCCCACATGATTATGAGTAGTTTGAAAGTAGTTTCATGCCTCTGCTCATCAAGACAAAAAAGTTCTTTTCTCAGTGCTTCCAATGCTTTGACAATACAAATAGTATGCATTTCAATTTTACACCAAAGTACTTAGTGCAAACCTAATGGAAACACCTTAGGTTAACTTCCCACATCATTCTGAGATGACTGAAAGTTGTTTCATGCCTCTAGACATCAAGACAAAAAAGTTGTTATCTCAGTGCATACAATGCTTTGACAATGCAAAGAGTATACATTTCAATTTTACACCAAAGTAATTACTGCAAACCTAATGGAAACAGCTTAGGTTAACTTCCCACATGATTCTCAAATGTCTGCAAGTTGTTTCATGCCTCTGTACATAAAGACAAAAAAGTTGATTTCTCAGAGAATAGAGTGCTTTGACATTAAAAGTATTATACATTTGAATTTTACACCAAAGAACTTACTGCAAACCTAATAAAAATATCTTAGGTTAAATTCCCACATGATTATGAGTAGTTTGAAAGTAGTTTCATGCCTCTGCTCATCAAGAGAAAAAAGGTTCTTTTCTCAGTGCTTCCAATGCTTTGACAGTACAAATAGAATACATTTCAATTTTACACCAAAGTACTTAGTGCAAACCTAATGGAAACACCTTAGGTTAACTTCCCACATGATTCTGAGATGACTGAAAGTTGTTTCATGCCTCTAGACATCAAGACAAAAAAGTTGTTATCTCAGTGCATACAATGCTTTGACATTACAAAGAGTATTCATTTGAATTTTACACCAAAGTACTTACTGCAAACCTAATGGAAACAGCATAGGTTAACTTCCCACATGATTCTGAAATCTCTGCAAGTTGTTTCATGTCTCTGTACATAACGACAAAAAAGTTGATTTCTCGGAGATTAGAGTGCTTTGACATTAAAAGTATTATTCATTTGAATTTTACACCAAAGTCCTTAGTGCAAACCTAATGGAAACACCTTAGTTCAACTTCCCACATCATTGTGAGTAGTTTGAAAGTAGTTTCGTGCCTCTGCTCATCAAGACATAAAAGTTCTTTTCTCAGTGCTTCCAATGCTTTGCAATACAAATAGTATACATTTCAATTTTACACAATAGTACTTACTGCAAAGCTGATGGAAACACCTTAGGTTAACTTCCCACATGGTTCTTAAATGTCTGCAAGTTGTTTCATGCCTCTGTACATAAAGACAAAAAAGTTGATTTCACAGAGAATAGAGTGCTTTGACATGAAAAGTATTATACATTTGAAATTTACACCAAACTACTTACTGCAAACCTAATAAAAACATCTTAGGTTAACTTCCCACATGATTATGAGTAGTTTGAAAGTAGTTTCATGCCTCTGCTCATCAAGACAAAAAAGTTCTTTTCTCAGTGCTTCCAATGCTTTGACAAAACAAACAGTATACATTTCAATTTTACACCAAAGTACTTAGTGCAAACCTAATGGAAACACCTTAGGTTAACTTCCCACATGATTCTGAGATGACTGAAAGTTGTTTCATGCCTCTAGACATCAAGACAAAAAAGTTGTTATCTCAGTGCATACAATGCTTTGACAATACAAAGAGTATACATTTCAATTTTACACCAAAGTACTTACTGAAAACCTAATGGAAACAGCTTAGGTTAACTTCCCACATGATTCTGAAATGTCTGCAAGTTGTTTCATGCCTCTGTACATAAATCAAAAAAGTTGATTTCTCAGAGATTAGAGTGCTTTGACATTAAAAGTATTATACATTTGAATTTTACACCAAAGTACTTAGTGCAAACCTAATGGAAACACCTTAGTTCAACTTCCCACATGATTATGAGTAGTTTGAAAGTAGTTTCATGCCTCTGCTCATCAAGACAAAAAAGTTCTTTTCTCAGTGCCTCCAATGCTTTGACAATACGAATAGTATACATTTCAATTTCACACCAAAGTACTTACTGCAAACCTAATGGAAACACCTTAGGTTAACTTCTCGCATGATACTGAGATGACATAAAATTTTGTTTCATGCCTTTAGACATCAAGACAAAAAGTTCTTATCTCAGTGCCTACAACGCTTTGACGTAACAGTAGTATACACTTAAATTGAACTGAAAAGACCTGACTGCAAACCTAATGGAAACACCTTTGGTTAACTTCCCTCATGATTATGAGCAGTTTGAAAGTTTTTTCATGCCTCTATACATCAAGACAACAAAGTTGTTATCTCAGTGCATACAATGCTTTGTCAATACAAATAGTATACATTTCAATTTTACACCAAAGTACTTAGTGCAAACCTAATGGAAACACCTTAGGTTAACTTCCCACATGATTCTGAGATGACTGAAAGTTGTTTCATGCCTCTAGACATCAAGACAAAAAAGTTGTTATCTCAGTGCGTACAATGCTTTGAAAATACAAATAGTATACATTTCAATTTTACACCAAAGCACTTAGTGAAAAGCTAATGGAAACACCTTAGGTTAACTTCCCACATGATTCTGAGATGTCTGAGAGTTGTATCATGCCTCTGCACATAAAGACAGAAAAGTTGATTTCTCAGAGCTTAAAGTGCTTTGACATTAAAAGTATTATACATTTGAAATTTACACCAAACTACTTACTGCAAACCTAATAAAAACATCTTAGGTTAACTTCCCACATGATTATGAGTAGTTTGAAAGTAGTTTCATGCCTCTGCTCATCAAGACAAAAAAGTTCTTTTCTCGGAGCTCCGAATGCTTTGACAATACAAATAGTATACATTTCAATTTTACACCAAAGTACTTAGTGCAAACCTAATGGAAGCACCTTAGGCTAACTTCCCACATGATTCTGAGATGACTGAAAGTTGTTTCATGCCTCTAGACATCAAGGCAAAAAAGTTGTTATGTCAGTGCATACAATGCTTTGACAATACAAAGAGTATACTTTTCAATTTTACACCAAAGTACTTACTGCAAACCTAATGGAAACAGCTTAGGTTAACTCGCCACATTATTCTGAAATGTCTTCAAGTTGTTTCATGCCTCTGTACATAAAGGCAAAAAAGTTGTTATCTCAGGGCATACAATGCTTTGTCAATACAAATAGTATACATTTCAATTTTACACCAAAGTACTTAGTGCAAACCTAATGGAAACACCTTAGGTTAACTTCCCACATGATTCTGAGATGACTGAAAGTTGTTTCATGCCTCTAGACATCAAGACAAAAAAGTTGTTATCTCGGTGCGTACAATGCTTTGAAAATACAAATAGTATACATTTCAATTTTACACCAAAGCACTTAGTGAAAAGCTAATGGAAACACCTTAGGTTAACTTCCCACATGATTCTGAGATGTCTGAGAGTTGTATCATGCCTCTGCACATAAAGACAGAAAATTTGATTTCTCAGAGCTTAAAGTGCTTTGACATTAAAAGTATTATACATTTGAAATTTACACCAAAGTACTTAGTGCAAACCTAATGCAAACACCTTTGGTTAACTTCCCACATGATTAGTAGCAGTTTGAAAGTAGTTTCATGTCTAAGTACATCAAGACAACAAAGTTGTTTTCTCAGTGCTTCCAATGCTTTGACAATACAAATAGTATACATTTCAATTTTACACCAAAGTACTTACTGCAAACCTAATGGAAACACCTTAGGTTAACTTCCCACATGATTCTCTAAATGTCTGCAATTCGTTTCATGCCTCTGTACATAAAGACAAAAAAGTCGATTTCACAGAAAATAGAGTGCTTTGACAGTAAAAGTATTATACATTTGAAATTTACACCAAACTACTTACTGCAAACCTAATAAGAACATCTTAGGTTAACTTCCCACATGATTATGAGTAGTTTGAAAGTAGTTTCATGCCTCTGCTCATCAAGACAAAAAAGTTCTTTTCTCAGTGCTTCCAATGCTTTGACAATACAAATAGTATACATTTCAATTTTACACCAAAGTACTTAGTGCAAACCTAATGGAAACACCTTCGGTTAACTTCCCACATGATTCTGAGATGAGTGAAAGTTGTTTCATGCCTCTAGACATCAAGACAAAACAGTTGTTATCTCAGTGCATACAATGCTTTGACAATACAAAGAGTATACATTTCAATTTTACACCAAAGTACTTACTGCAAACCTAATGGAAACAGCTTCGGTTAACTTCCCACATGATTCTGAAATGTCTTCAAGTTGTTTCATGCCTCTGTACATAAAGGCAAAAAAGTTCTTTTCTCAGTGCTTCCAATGCTTTGACAATACAAATAGTATACATTTCAATTTTACACCAAAGTACTTAGTGCAAACCTAATGCAAACACCTTTTTTTAACTTCCCACATGATTATGAGCAGTTTGAAAGTTGTTTCATGTCTAAGTACATCAAGACAACAAAGTTGTTATCTCAGTGCTTCCAATGCTTTGACAATACAAATAGTATACATTTCAATTTTACACCAAAGTACTTACTGCAAACCTAATGGAAACACCGTAGGTTAACTTCCCACATGATTCTGAAATGTCTGCAATTCGTTTCATGCCTCTCTACATAAAGACAAAAAAGTTGATTTCACAGAGAATAGAGTGCTTTGACAGTAAAAGTATTATACATTTGAAATTTACACCAAACTACTTACTGCAAACCTAATAAGAACATCTTAGGTTAACTTCCCACATGATTATGAGTAGTTTGAAAGTAGTTTCATGCCTCTGCTCATCAAGACAAAAAAGTTCTTTTCTCACTGCTTCCAATGCTTTGACAATACAAATAGTATACATCTCAATTTTACACCAAAGTACTTAGTGCAAACCTAATGGAAACACCTTAGGTTAACTTCCCACATGATTTTGAGATGAGTGAAAGTTGTTTCATGCCTCTAGACATCAAGACAAAAAAGTTGTTATCTCAGTGCATACAATGCTTTGATGTAACAGTAGTATACACTTCAATTGTACTGAAAAGTCCTGACTGCAAACCTAATGCAAACACCTTTGGTTAACTTCCCTCATGATTATGAGCAGATTGAAACTTTTTTCATGCCTCTATACATCAAGACAACAAAGTTGTTATCTCAGTGCATACAATGCTTTGACAATACAAATAGTATACATTTCAATTTTACACCAAAGTACTTACTGCAAACCTGATGGCAACACCTTAGGTTAACTTCCCACATGGTTCTGAAATGTCTGCAAGTTGTTTCATGCCTCTGTACATAAAGACAAAAAAGTTGATTTCACAGAGAATAGAGTGCTTTGACATGAAAAGTAATATACATTTGAAATTTACACCAAACTACTTACTGCAAATCTAATAAAAACATCTTAGGTTAACTTCCCACATGATTATGAGTAGTTTGAAAGTAGTTTCATGCCTCTGCTCATCAAGACAAAAAGTTCTTTTCTCAGGGCTTCCAATGCTTTGACAATACAAATAGTATACATTTCAATTTTACACCAAAGTACTTAGTGCAAACCTAATGGAAACACCTTAGGTTAACTTCCCACATGATTCTGAGATGACTGAAAGTTTGTTTCATGCCTCTAGACATCAAGGCAAAAAAGTTGTTATCTCAGTGCATACAATGCTTTGACAATACAAACAGTATACATTTCAATTTTACACCAAAGTAATTACTGCAAACCTAATGGAAACAGCTTAGGTTAACTTCCCACATGATTCTGAAAATGTCTGCAAGTTGTTTCATGCCTCTGTACATAAAGACAAAAAAGTTGATTTCTCAGAGATTAGGAGTGCTTTGACATTAAAAGTATTATACATTTGAATTTTACACCAAAGTACTTAGTGCAAACCTAATGGAAACACCTTAGTTCAACTTCCCACATGATTATGAGTAGTTTGAAAGTAGTTTCATGCCTCTGCTCATCAAGACAAGAAAGTTCTTTCTCAGTGCTTCCAATGCTTTGACAATACAAATAGTATACATTTCAATTTTACACCAAAGTACTTACTGCAAACCTAATGGAAACACCTTAGGTTAACTTCCCGCTTGATTCTCAGATGACTGAAAGTTGTTTCATGCCTTTAGACATCAAGACAAAAAAGTCTTATCTCAGTGCCTACAATGCTTTGACGTAACAGGAGTATACACTTAAATTGTACTGAAAAGTCCTGACTGCAAACCTAATGGAAAACACCTTTGGTTAACTTCCCTCATGATTCTGAGCATTTTTTAAGTTTTTTCATGCCTCTATACATCAAGTCAAGAAAGTTGTTATCTCAGTGCATACAATGCTTTGTCAATACAAATAGTATACATTTCAATTTTACACCAAAGTACTTTGTGCAAAAACCTAATGGAAACACCTGAGTTTAACTTCCCACATGATTCTGAGATGACTGAAAGTTGTTTCATGCCTCTAGACATCAAGACAAAAAAGTTGTTATCTCAGTGCGTACAATGCTTTGAAAATACAAATAGTATACATTTCAATTTTACACCAAAGTAATTACTGCAAACCTAATGAAACACCTTAGGTTAACTTCCCACATGATTCTGAGATGTCTGAGAGTTGTATCATGCCTCTGCACATAAAGACAGAAAACTTGATTTCTCAGAGCTTAAAGTGCTTTGACATTAAAATTATTATACATTTGAATTTTACACCAAAGTACTTACTGCAAACCTAATAAAAACATCTTAGGTTAACTTCCCACATGATTATGCGTAGATTGAAAGTAGTTTCATGCATCTGCTCATCAAGACAAAAAAGTTCTTTTCTCAGTGCTTCCAATGCTTTGACAATTCAAATAGTATACATTTCAATTTTGCACCAAAGTACTTAGTGCAAACCTAATGGAAACACCTTAGGTTAACCTCCCACATGATTCTGAGATGACTGAAAGTTGTTTCATGCCTCTAGACATCAAGACAAAAAAGTTGTTATCTCAGTGCATACAATGCTTTGATGTAACAGTAGTATACACTTCAATTGTACTGAAAAGTCCTGACTGCAAACCTAATGCAAAACACCTTTGGCTAACTTCCGTCATGATTATGAGCAGTTTGAAAGTTTTTTCATGCCTCTATACATCAAGACAAAAACGTTGTTATCCTCAGTGCATACAATGCTTTGACAATACAAAGAGTATACATTTCAATTTTACACCAAAGTACTTACTGCAAACCTAATGGAAACAGCTTAGGTTAACTTCCCACATGATTCTGAAATGTCTGCAAGTTGTTTCATGCCTCTGTACATAAAGACAAAAAAGTTGATTTCACAGAGAATTGAGTGCTTTGACATGAAAAGTATTATACATTTGAAATTTACACCAAACTACTTACTGCAAACCTAATAAAAATATCTTAGGTTAACTTCCCACATGATTATGAGTAGTTTGAAAGTAGTTTCATGCCTCTGCTCATCAAGGCAAAAAAGTTCTTTTCTCAGTGCTTCCAATGCTTTGACAATACAAAGAGTATACATTTCAATTTTACACCAAAGTACTTACTGCAAACCTAATGGAAGCAGCTTAGGTTAACTTCCCACATGATTCTGAAATGTCTGCAAGTTGTTTCATGCCTCTGTACATAAAGACAAAAAAGTTGATTTCTCAGAGATTAGAGTGCTTTGACATTAAAAGTATTATACATTTGAATTTTACACCAAAGTACTTAGTGCAAACCTAATGGAAACACCTTAGTTCAACTTCCCACATGATTATGAGTAGTTTGAAAGTAGTTTCATGCCTCTGCTCATCAAGACAAAGAAGTTCTTTTCTCAGTGCTTCCAATGCTTTGACAATACAAATAGTATACATTTCAATTTTAACACCAAAGTACTTACTGCAAACCTAATGGAAACACCTTAGGTTAACTTCCCGCATGATTCTGAGATGACTGAAAGTTGTTTCATGCCTTTAGACATCAAGACAAAAAAGTTCTTATCTCAGTGCCTACAATGCTTTGACGTAACAGTAGTATACACTTAAATTGAACTGAAAAGCCCTGACTGCAACCTAATGGAAACACGTTTGGTTAACTTCCCTCATGATTATGAGCAGTTTGAAAGTTTTTTCATGCCTCTATACATCAAGACAACAAAGTTGTTATCTCAGTGCATACAATGCTTTGTCAATACAAATAGTATACATTTCCAATTTTACACCAAAGTACTTAGTGCAAACCTAATGGAAACACCTTAGGTTAACTTCCACATGATTCTGAGATGACTGAAAGTTGTTTCATGCCTCTAGACATCAAGACAAAAAAGTTTGTTATCTCAGTGCGTACAATGCTTTGAAAATACAAATAGTATACATTTCAATTTTACACCAAAGCACTTAGTGAAAAGCTAATGGAAACACCTTAGGTTAACTTCCCACATGATTCTGAGATGTCTGAGAGTTGTATCATGCCTCTGCACATAAAGACAGAAAAGTTGATTTCTCAGAGCTTAAAGTGCTTTGACATTAAAAGTATTATACATTTGAAATTTACACCAAACTACTTACTGCAAACCTAATAAAAACATCTTAGGTTAACTTCCCACATGATTATGAGTAGTTTGAAAGTAGTTTCATGCCTCTGCTCATCAAGACAAAAAAGTTCTTTTCTCAGTGCTTCCAATGCTTTGACAATACAAATAGTATACATTTCAATTTTACACCAAAGTACTTAGTGCAAACCTAATGGAAACACCTTAGGTTAACTTCCCACATGATTCTGAGATGAGTGAAAGTTGTTTCATGCCTCTAGACATCAAGACAAAAAAGTTGTTATCTCAGTGCATACAATGCTTTGATGTAACAGTAATATACACTTCAATTGTACTGAAAAGTCCTGACTGCAAACCTAATGCAAACACCTTTGGGTTAACTTCCCTCATGATTATGAGCAGTTTGAAACTTTTTTCATGCCTCTATACATCAAGACAACAAAGTTGTTATCTCAGTGCATACAATGCTTTGACAATACAAATAGTATACATTTCAATTTTACACCAAAGTACTTACTGCAAACTAATTGAAACACCTTAGGTTAACTTCCCACATGATTCTGAAATGTCTGCAAGTTGTTTCATGCCTCTGTACATAAAGACAAAAAAGTTAATTTCTCAGAGAATAGAGTGCTTTGACATTAAAAGTATTATACATTTGAATTTTACACCCAAAGTACTTAGTGCAAACCTAATGGAAACACATTAGGATAACATCCCACATGATTCTGAGATATCTGAAAGTTGTATCATGCCTCTGCACATAAAGAGAAAAAAGTTGATTTCTCAGTGAATAGAGTGCTTGGACAATAAAAGTAGTACACATTTGAATTTTACACCAAAGTACTTACTGCAAACCGAATAAAAAACATCTTAGGTTAACTTCCCACATGATTATGAGTAGTTTGAAAGTAGTTTCATGCCTCTGCTCATCAAGAGAAAAAAGTTTCTTTTCTCAGTGCTTCCAATGCTTTGACAATACAAATAGTATACATTTCAATTTTACACCAAAGGACTTACTGCTAACCTAATGCAAACACCTTTGGTTAATTTCCAACATGATTATGAGCAGTTTGAAAGGTGTTTCATGCCTCTATACATCAAGACAACAAAGTTGTTATCTCAGTTCATACAATTCTTTAACGATACAAATAGTATACATTTCAATTTTACACCAAAGTACTTAGTGGAAACCTAATGGAAACACCTTAGGTTAACGTCCCACATGATTCTGAGATGACTGAAAGTTGTTTCACGCCTCTAGACATCAAGACGAAAAAGTTGTTATCTCAGTGCATACAATGCTTTGACAATACAAAGAGTATACATTTCAATTTTACACCAAAGTACTTACTGCAAACCTAATTGAAACACCTTAGGTTAACTTCCCACATGATTCTGAAATGTCTGCAAGTTGTTTCATGCCTCTGTACATAAAGACAAAAAAGTTAATTTCTCAGAGAATAGAGTGCTTTGACATTAAAAGTATTATACATTTGAATTTTACACCAAAGTACTTAGTGCAAACCTAATGGAAACACATTAGGATAACATCCCACATGATTCTGAGATATCTGAAAGTTGTATCATGCCTCTGCACATAAAGAGAAAAAAGTTGATTTCTCAGTGAATAGAGTGCTTGGACAATAAAAGTAGTACACATTTGAATTTTACACCAAAGTACTTACTGCAAACCGAATAAAAACATCTTAGGTTAACTTCCCACATGATGATGAATAGTTTGAAAGTAGTTTCATGCCTCTGCTCATCAAGACAAAAAAGTTCTTTTCTCAGTGCATACAATGCTTTGACAATACAAAGAGTATACATTTCAATTTTACACCAAAGTACTTACTGCAAACCTAATTGAAACACCTTAGGTTAACTTCCCACATGATTCTGAAATGTCTGCAAGTTGTTTCATGCCTCTGTACATAAAGACAAAAAAGTTAATTTCTCAGAGAATAGAGTGCTTTGACATTAAAAGTATTATACATTTGAATTTTACACCAAAGTACTTAGTGCAAACCTAATGGAAACACATTAGGATAACATCCCACATGATTCTGAGATATCTGAAAGTTGTATCATGCCTCTGCACAGAAAGAGAAAAAAGTTGATTTCTCAGTGAATAGAGTGCTTGGACAATAAAAGTAGTACACATTTGAATTTTACACAAGTACTGCATGACATACGCAAACCGAATAAAAACATCTTAGGTTAACTTCCCCACATGATGATGAATAGTTTGAAAGTAGTTTCATGCCTCTGCTCATCAAGACAAAAAAGTTCTTTTCTCAGTGCTTTCAAAGCTTTGACAATACAAATAGTATACATTTCAATTTTACACCAAAGTACTTAGTGCAAACCTAATTGAAACACCTTAGGTTAACTTCCCACATGATTCTGAGATGACTGAAAGTTGTTTCATGCCTCTAGACATCAAGACAAAAAAGTTGTTATCTCAGTGCATACAATGCTTTGACATTACAAAGAGTATTCTTTTGAATTTTACACCAAAGTACTTACTGCAAACCTAATGGAAACAGCATAGGTTAACTTCCCACATGATTCTGAAATCTCTGCAAGTTGTTTCATGTCTCTGTACATAACGACAAAAAAGTTGATTTCTCAGAGATTAGAGTGCTTTGACATTAAAAGTATTATTCATTTGAATTTTACACCAAAGTCCTTAGTGCAAACCTAATGGAAACACCTTAGTTCAACTTCCCACATTATTATGAGTAGTTTGAATGTAGTTTCGTGCCTCTGCTCATCAAGACATAAAAGTTCTTTTCTCAGTGCTTCCAATGCTTTGCAATACAAATAGTATACATTTAAATTTTACACAAAAGTACTTACTGCAAACCTGATGGAAACACCTTAGGTTAACTTCCCACATGGTTCTTAAATGTCTGCAAGTTGTTTCATGCCTCTGTACATAAAGACAAAAAAGTTGATTTCACAGAGAATAGAGTGCTTTGACATGAAAAGTATTATACATTTGAAATTTACACCAAACTACTTACTGCAAACCTAATAAAAACATCTTAGGTTAAACTTCCCACATGATTATGAGTAGTTTGAAAGTAGTTTCATGCCTCTGCTCATCAAGACAAAAAAGTTCTTTTCTCAGTGCTTCCAATGCCTTGACAATACCAATAGTATACATTTCAATTTTACACCAAAGTACTTAGTGCAAACCTAATGGAAACACCTTAGGTTAACTTCCCACATGATTCTGAGATGACTGAAAGTTGTTTCATGCCTCTAGACATCAAGACAAAAAAGTTGTTATCTCAGTGCATACAATGCTTTGACAATACAAAGAGTATACATTTCAATTTTACACCAAAGTACTTACTGAAAACCTAATGGAAACAGCTTAGGTTAACTTCCCACATGATTCTGAAATGTCTGCAAGTTGTTTCATGCCTCTGTACATAAATCAAAAAAGTTGATTTCTCAGAGATTAGAGTGCTTTGACATTAAAAGTATTATACATTTGAATTTTACACCAAAGTACTTAGTGCAAACCTAATCGAAACATCTTAGTTCAACTTCCCACATGATTATGAGTAGTTTGAAAGTAGTTTCATGCCTCTGCTCATCAAGACAAAAAAGTTCTTTTCTCAGTGCCTCCAATGCTTTGACAATACAAATAGTATACATTTCAATTTTACACCAAAGTACTTACTGCAAACCTAATGGAAACACCTTAGGTTAACTTCTCGCATGATTCTGAGATGACATAAAATTTTGTTTCATGCCTTTAGACATCAAGACAAAAAGTTCTTATCTCAGTGCCTACAACGCTTTGACGTAACAGTAGTATACACTTAAATTGAACTGAAAAGACCTGACTGCAAACCTAATGGAAACACCTTTGGTTAACTTCCCTCATGATTATGAGCAGTTTGAAAGTTTTTTCATGCCTCTATACATCAAGACAACAAAGTTGTTATCTCAGTGCATACAATGCTTTGTCAATACAAATAGTATACTTTCAATTTTACACCAAAGTACTTAGTGCTAACCTAATGCAAACACCTTTGGTTAACTTCCAACATGATTATGAGCAGTTTGAAAGGTGTTTCATGCCTCTATACATCAAGACAACAAAGTTGTTATCTCAGTTCATACAATTCTTTAACGATACAAATAGTATACATTTCAATTTTACACCAAAGTACTTAGTGCAAACCTAATGGAAACACCTTAGGTTAACGTCCCACATGATTCTGAGATGACTGAAAGTTGTTTCATGCCTCTAGACATCAAGACGAAAAAGTTGTTATCTCAGTGCA